>NW_018165169.1:15027-18561 GCF_001263595.1 Phalaenopsis equestris
TGGTTCATCCTGTGAATACTTCTAATGCTCAGTGAACATTGATGTCTTAATTATCCCTAAGAAAGGGGTAATTATCATTTATCATTTAATTTGAAAATTAGTTGAGTGAATTTCCTTAAAGGGCAAGTTGGTGTAATCTGAACACTTAGCCATTTTTAGGCTTAGCGATGCTTCAAGAATGTTTGATTATGTTATGTTTATTTCTCTCGGGTCATATAAGACATCAGAGGAGAAAATCTGATTTTTCACAATTTAATTTATTTTATATAATTATTTTCATAAGAAAATAGGATTTTTCAAAGAAAATTTCTAACTTGACCAAGGTAAATTCTAATCCTTTGAAATTTTTACTGGAGTTAGACATAGACTAGAGAAGTCTTTGGACCAAATTTCATGATTTTTTGAATTCTTTGTGATTTATCAGAATTATTTAAATTTTTGGGCTATTTAATAAAAATAAAATATTTTAAATCATGAAAATTAAGTTTTGTATTTTTGAAAAATCTCTCTGAGATTAGAGAACCCAGTGGAGTAAATTTCATATTTTTCTAATTTTTATTTGATTTATTGGAATTATTTTAGTGAAAACTCTTTTTTAGCCTTTCGTGAAAATCCATTTTTTAGCCTTCAAAACTATTTTTAAGCCTTGAAATTCAATATCTTCATTTAGAAAGCCAGGAAAAATATTATAATTGTTTCTAAGTGATTAGGAAGCACTTTAGAATATTTCCATGAATTTTATTATTTTTGTGTTTTGTATGAATTTTTTAATTATTTTAAATATTTAAAATAGGCTAAAAATCAAGTTTTTATTATAAATATTATTTTATTTTTGTAAATTATCCCATATCACAGAGAACTCAAAAAATTAAGTTTCATAATTTTTTTGAGTTATATTTTGATTATTAAAATTATTTAAGGGTCAAAATTAGTATTTATCTTTAAAAATCAACTTAAGTTACCAAATGAACTCAAAATAATTTGAAATTTTTATAGTGAGTTCTCTGGATCATAACCTGTAGTGGAGATCACAGTAGATATTAAAAATCAAGTTATTTAAATGTTTATATTTTCCAATATTAATTATTTTAGTGATTTAGTGTTTGTAAGATTTAGTGTTTGTAAAATTGTTTGTAAAATTTAAGTGTATTTTAAATGACTTGAACCATGAATTTTTTTCCAAATGCTTCTCTGGTCATGGTGGACCTTCCAAAATTTTCTTAGAATTTTTTAATCAATATGCTAATTTTTCTAATCAATATGCTAATTTTCATAATTATTTTAAGGAAATAATGTGCAAGATCTTGAAAAATATGGATCTCTATATAGAAACCTCCTATGACTTTAGAAAAATCAGAGGATGTTTCCCTTGACAGAGGCTACGACATGCCAAAATGTCAAGCCAACGTGATGTATCAATATGCATGGAGAATCAAATGATCCCAAACAGTGTTTATGTAATTAAAAAAAATATGCATCAAATGGACTTGAAATTTATTCCACATTGTTCTCCTCTATTCACTGAGCATGTGATTATTTTTTTTTAGTTTTGTAATTTTTCTACACAAAGTTATGGATTTTCTAAGTTAGGGGTATTTAAATAAATAAGAAGAAGCCCTATTTATCTATTTGAACCGTACGTGCTGACTGGATCCTAGGCAGCTCCAAAGGCATGTGTGGTGCGCTCTGGTTAGACGCCGCCATCCACGTAGCTGCTGACTCGGCCCGTGGTTTATGTCCCGAAGCACTGTCCGACTCAATCTCCAGCATTTTCTTGGTTGGATGAATTTTCTAATGGGTTCACTAGGTTGTTCGCCCATTGTTAATTTATAGAAGAATTATTATTCCAATTAAAATAAAGAATGGTATTCCAATTAAAATTTGGATGACTCTTCCAACCTGGGTTATAATTGTTCGAAAAAGGGTTGTTAACATTTAAAGTCTCATATGAAAGTTGAACATCCACAAATTGCCCAGATGAATTCTCTTCCATCATAGTAGGTGTTGGAGAATAATTCATTCCATAATGATTTAATTTCTTTGATATTACAGCAATCTGCGACGCTAACATAGATATTGCATCAGAATCATGGATACTACTTACTCTTTTAGGATTTACCCTTTCAGAGGGCCATTGAAAATTGTTGGTAGTCATCTCTTCTATTAACGAATAAGCCTCATCAAAAGGTTCTGACGTTAAAGAACCACCAGCCGCAGCATCTATAATTGATCTAAGTGATCCCACTAATCCATTATAAAAAGTTTGAATTATCAACCAACCTGGTAACAAATGATGAGGGCACTTCCTAAGAAGATCTTTAAATCTCTCCCAAGCTTCATATGTTGACTCTCCATCAATCTGACAGAACGATGTTATGTCATTTCTAAGTTTAGAAGTTTTGGATGGAGGTAAATATTTAGATAGAAATTTTTGTGAAAGTTCTCCCCAAGTTCTAATAGATCCTGGTGCTAACGAATTTGACCACATCTTAGCCTTATCTCAAAGTGAAAAATGAAAAAGGTCTAAGTCTAACAAAATCATTTGAAACGTTGTCATATTTAAAGGTAGCACACAATTCTAAAAAACTAGCAAGGTGTAAGTTAGGATCTTCATTTGGTGTACCTCCGAATTGATTGTTTTGTACCATTTGGATAATAGTAGGTTTAAGCTCAAATGAATTAACAGCTACATCAGGTAAGTGAATTTCATCTTCTGTAGGATTTGCATAATCTTGTAGGGGTCTAGATTGGTTTTTATTTTTTATTCCTTGGTTGTTCATGTTGTTTTCCATTGTATCAAAATTTCTAGATTCTCTTCTTATTCTTCTAATTTTTCTAACAGTGCTTCTTAATTCTGAATCGTAGGGTATAAAATTTTCATGTCCAAATTTACGCATACAATTTAAAATCAGTACACAGTAAAACAGTTAACTAAATATGAAAATAAGTTGCAATTCAAGTAAAAATTTTTTAATAATCCTAATTTGTTTGTTACTCTAATTATGACTTGTTTACTCCCCGGCAACGGCGCCAAAAACTTGACAGCGACTTTATATATTCTTAAAAATATAAGTATTTAATACTGCTGCTAAAAGATTTAATTCCTCGGCAACAGCACCAAAAACTTAATAACGGTTATAGATTCGATAAAGTTGTATATATAAAATATTTAATAATGGTAAGGTCACACTTATCAATGCAAGTATATGTATCGCTCAAGTAATATGGAGCTCTAATGGAGTCCTAGATATCGATCCAACAGGGAGTAATATTAGAACTACAAACTAATACTTTAGAAAATCAATACTTAATCACAACAATATAATTCAAATTGCTTATCTACCACTAATAGGCAATTGAAATAAATATGTAATTTTAATAACTCTTAAATAACTAATTATACTAATAAAGTTTCTAATGTGATATTCAATATATAAGAAAGCATCCTTGTCAAGAAATTATAAAGAATGGAGACAAAGTAAATCAGTTCAAATTGTGTTGTGCCAAATAGGAGAATACCTATTCTTTACCCTT
>NW_018165169.1:19770-39299 GCF_001263595.1 Phalaenopsis equestris
GAACTTCATGAGAACTCTACTAGTAAAAGATCTAATCCATAAATATAAGTTCAGGAATGTATTTAGGTTTTCCCTTTAGGTAGGTCCAGTGAAGCCTATTTTTTATTAGGCATATCCTCAAGCTTCTCCTCACTTTCATTTTTTTTTCTTTCTTTTATCTTTTCATTTGGATTGCTTTCAATCCTATATATTTTTATTTTCTTTTCAGAGATTGTTGTCAATCCTTTCTTTTTCCTTTTTCAAGTGAGGATGACTATATCTGGATTGCCTTTAATGATTTTGAACATCACATTTCTTTTCCTAATTTTGAAACTCAAAGCATTCCTTTACCTTATAAATATTTCATAGCTTTTACATCATTGAGCCCCAATCTTTTCTTCTTAAATGAATTTCCAGATTCTTAATACTTCAAAATATAGTTTCCTTTACTTTAAGTAGTTAACTATAGTCTTATTCTCTTTTACTAAATATCTTTAATCTACAAAATTAATTTTTATTACAAAAAATATTCCTTTAAATCTTCCATAATATTTAAATATCTACTAAATATAGTTACCTGAATTAAATTCACTACATAAAATCATATTAATTATTTTTGAAAATATTGAAATAGAGGACATCTAATAGTTAATTTTTTTCCCTCCCCCAAACTTAAATTTTTAAATATAAAATGATACAGGTGGAAAGGAAAACTCTAAATATAAATCATACCTCAGTATTTTAGGCATTTTAATCATTTTGAAATTTTTGTAGTCCTTCTCAAAATTTATACTTCACCTGGTCTGTAACATTAGGAGCTTTCTACACATAAATCATTAAAGAATTTGTTGGGTAATAAAATTTTGAAATAAGTACAAAACTAAACATTAAATAAACACAATATTTCACTAACACATCCACAATACTAACAAAACAATTACAATTAAAATGCAAAAATGAAATCACATTACATTACAATTTACAAAGTACTAATCAACATCCATTATCCTACGCATGCAAATTTGAACTACCACACTAAACAATTATAACAATAATTAAAAATTATCCAATGATGACAACAAAAATAAAAGTACAAACAAACATTTGTTTCTATTACAAAAATTACAAACATAAAAGTAAAAGTACAAGTACATCAATTACATTCAGATATCAAAATCCAAAACTATGTCTTCGTCTCCTTGGTCAGCAGGTGGATTAGGCTGATACTGAGTGTATCGGGGGAACTCAGGAAAAGTAACATCAGGCTCACCTCTGTAGTGTCGGGCATGAGCTTCACAGTAAGCTATCTCAAAATTTGAATGCCTCTGAAGGTACTTACTATCATAATCATGTCGACGTTCTAAACCTCCAATCCTTTCATTTATTAACTCTAGATTCTTTTGCTGCAAGGTCAACTCATTCATTAAGTCAGTCAGGGTAATGGAATTAGAAGGAGGAAGGTCATAGCTAGTAGAGGGGGTATCTCTACTAGTAGATGGTTCTTGACTCCTACTCTCAGTTCTCCATTTTCATGGCATTCATAAGTTTTCAAATTAGCTTTACTAATGGTTTCATAGGGTAAACCCATTCCTCATCATCTCCAGCTTCCACTCCAGAAAGTTGGCTATGTACTACATAAATGAGACCAAGATGTCCTAGACCTCCACTTGTTTCACTTCTAGTCGTGGTCAATATATTATTAAAAATGATTCTCCCCACATTTATATTTTTATTATTTTGAATATAGAAATTCAGAATAGCTTAATCTCTGGTTACCTCACTATGGTGATTGGTTTGTAAAAGAGTAGAGGAAATAAAATAGTGTCACGCTTTAGATGTGGCATTTAACATGGAAGCAGAAAAATTTATCCGTTCTCGTTGCTTAATTTTCCACATTCTTTTCCCACCAGTGAGAAAGTTGATTACATCAATCGGCTGGCCTTCCATTGTACTGAAGGTTACATAGTGGCAGTAATAGGAGTCTGGGACTTTGTAAAAGGATTTAATGCAGGCGACACTAAATTCAACAGAATATCCTTGCATTTGAATGATTCCATCTTCAGAATAGAACACATTGGAATAAAACTCTTTCACAATATTCACAGCAGCTTTATTGGTGGTGTAACAGAAGTTTTCCCACCTCCGCTCGGTAATAACTCGTTCAATTTCTCCTCCCGGACTCTCAAAAACTCGATCTTGTATACGCTTCTTTCCCTCAAATACTGAAGTAAATCTTGATTGAGCCATTGCATTGACGTCGAGGGCGTCGTCGGCGTCCAAGGCAAAAATTGCACAGTTTCGCTCTGGTCCGAATGTGTTCCAATTTTTTTTTATGTATCCAATTTTTATGATGATTCAAGGGTAAATAAGAGTAGTTAAGTATAATACTACAACTAACTAACAATAATTTCAAATAAAAACTACTATAATTTCAATAAAAATAAAGATAACTATGGGTTGCCTCCTATAAAGCGCTTGGTTTAACGTCGTCAGCCCAACCTATTCAGGTTGACTGATCATTAAAATCTCTTTAAAATTTAGTATTTTATCCTCAAAATATGGTTTTAATCTGTGTACATTTACTTTTAATCTGTTTCCAGTCTTTTGATCTTCAATTTCAACAGCTCCGTAAGTATAAACTTGAGTCATAGTAAAGGATCCTAACCAACGAGACTTCAATTTCCCAGGGAATAACTTCAGCCTAGTATTGTAATGAAAAACTTCTTGTCTAGGTTCAAAGTTATTCTGGTTAATCTTCCAATCATGCCATAACTTTAGTTTCTCCTTATAAATTTTGTCGTTATCATAAGATTTATTTCTTAATTCTTCCAATTCATTCAATTGTAAAAATCTCTTCTTACCAGCATCTTTCAAATTATAATTGAATTTTTTAATCGCCCAATATGCTTTATGCTCCAATTCTACTGGTAAGTGATAAGACTTTCCAAAAATCAGTCTGTAAGGAGTCATTCCAATAGAAGTTTTATAAGCAGTCCTGTAAGCCCATAATATGGTATCCAGTCTAGTGGACCAATCTACTCTACTAGGGTTTACAGTCTTTTCAAGTATTTGTTTAATCTCTCTATTTATTTTTCATTAAAAATCTTGAAACACTTTTAGCGTCACAACTAGGTAAAGCTTGTGCTTCAATCCACTTTGAAACGTAGTCTACTGCAATTAATATGTATAAGTTCCCAAATGAAGGAATAAATGGTCCTATGAAATCTAATCCCCAAACATCAAAGATCTCAACTTCTAACATGAAATTCAGAGGCATTTCATTTCTTCTAAATATATTTCCAACTCATTGACATCAATCACAAGTGATTATGTACCTATAAACATCTCTAAAAATAGTAGGCCAATAAAATCCAGCTTGTAAAATTTTATAAGTAGTTTTATCAATCCCAAAATGTCCTCCAAATTTAGAATCATGACATTTCTGAATGATTAGCTCAGTTTCATTATAAGGTTCACATCATCTCATAATAAGATCCTTATATTGTTTATATAAATAAGGCTCATCCCAAAAATATGCATTCGCATCATGAATGAATTTTCTTTGTTGTTGCAGTGTCAGCATAGGTGGCAAAATATCACTTACAATATAATTATCAATATCAGTATACCATGGTATTTTTCACTCATTAATATTATAGAGTTGTTCATCAGGGAAATTGTCTGTAATTTCATTTTCGATGTCAGGTAAATCATGGTTTTCTAATCTCGACAGATGATCAGCAATTTGATTATCAGTTCCCTTTCTATCGATAACCACAAGATCAAATTCTTTCATCAAAAGTAACCATCTAATTAACCTTGGTTTGGCATCCTTCTTTTACATCAGATATTTAATAGCAGAGTGATCAGTGTGCACAACACATTTAGTCTCAATTAAATAAGATGGAAATTTGTCTAAAGCATACACAATGGCCAGTAACTCTTTTTCAGTAACAGTATAGTTAATTTGTGCATCATTAAGAGTTTTACTAGCGTAGTATATAACCTTAAAAATCTTTTCATACCTTCGTCCAAGAACGGCTCCAATAGCATAATCGCTAGCATCACACATCAGTTCGAATGGTTTCTCCTAGTTAGGTGAAACTATTATAGGGGTTGTGATTAGCTTTTCTTTTAATAACTCAAAGGCATTTAAACAGTCTTTAAAAAATTCAAATTTCTTGTCCTTTTCCAAAAGTTGGCATAGAGGTTTGGTAATTTTAGAAAAATATTTAATATAACACCTGTAAAAACCAACATGTCCAAGAAAACTTCTAACCCCTCTTACATTAGTAGGAGGTGTTAATTTATATATAACTTGAATTTTTGCAAGGTCTATTTCCATACCATTTTTTGAAATTTTATGCTCTAAGACAATTCTTCCTGCAACCATAAATTGACATTTTTCCCAGTTTAGAACTAAATTAGTTCTTTCGCATAACTCCAAAACTTTTACAAGATAATTTAAGCATGCGACAAATGATGTTCCAAATACAGAAAAATTATCCATAAAAACTTATATTCCATCATCAATTAACATACTAATTATAGACATCATACATCTCTGGAATATTGCAGGTGCATTACATAATCCGAAAGGTATTCTTTGAAAAGCAAAACTTCCAAATGTTGCAAGTGCATTACATAATCCAAAAGGCTTTCTTCGAAAAGCAAAAGTTCCAAAAGGACTACTAAATGTTATATTTTCTTGATCCTCAGGAGCAATATGAATTTAATGGTAACCGGTATATCCATCTAAAAAACAAAAATATTTGTGCCCAGCAAGTCTATCTACTATTTGGTCTAAAAAAGGTAAAGGGGTTTCCTAGTGGCAGTGTTCAGTGTTTGATTTTCTATAATTAATGCAAATACGCCACCGAGTAACTTGTCTGATAGGTATTAATTTCTTATCTTCTTTTACTTCAACAGTCACTCCTCCTTTCTTAGGAACACAATGAATTAGACTTTCCCATGCGCTGTCTGAAATAGGATATATAATTCCAATGTCTAACCATTTCAAAATTTCCTTTGTATCTACTTCATTCATCATTGTTAATCTCCTTTATGGATCAACTCTTGGTTTATATTGTTCATCTAGTATAATTATGTGCATACAGATCGAAGGACTTATTTCCTTAATATCAGCTAAGGTCCAACCAAAAGCTTTCTTATATCTTCTTAATGTATCTAACAGTCTTTGCTCTTGCAAAACATTTAATTCTGAAGATATAATAACAGGTAATGTAGATGAGTCTCCCAGAAATACATAATTCAATTAGTTAGGCAATATTTTCAACTCAAGTTTAGGAGGTTTTATAATTGACGGAACTAAATTCTTATCAGCATTTTGTGTAATATTCAGCATCTCCAATCTTTCTTGAACATAATTTAATTCTTTATTTTCTATTTCGTCCGAAATAACTTCATCACTATCTTCAAATTATTCTTTCTCTTCAAAATATTCTTTAAAATGTTCATTCAATAGATGTTCACTAATTTCCATGCGAAAACATTCATTTTCTCTTTCAACAGTGGGTATTTCATAGATTTCACAATGTTAAAAGTCACTTCTGGATTGTTAACTCTCATAGTTAATTCTTCTTTTTAAACATCTATCATAGCTTTTCCAGTAGCTAAAAATGGTCTCCCTAAAATGATTGGTATTTCTTTACCTTCCTCCATATCTAAAACAATCAAATCCACAAGAAAGATAAATTTATCAACTTTTACTAACACATCTTCTATAACTCCCTTAGGATATGTAACTGAATGATCCGCTAATTGTGGAGTTATAGAAGTAGGGAGTTACAGAGAGTTACAGAAGTAGGTGAGACTTCTCCTAATTCTAATCATTTGAAAATTGATAGAGGCATAAGATTAATGCTGGCTCCCAAATCACATAAAGCGAAAGCTCTTCCATAAAATTTTTTACCGATAGCACACGGTATAGTGAAACTACCTGGATCTTTTAATTTTTCAGGAAGCTTTTTCTGAATAATTTCACTACACTCCTTGTTAAGTGCAACAGTTTCATTATCAGTAAACTTCCTTTTCTTGTTCAGAATATCTTTCATAAATTTCACATAATTGAGCATTTTCTCTAAAGCTTCTACGAAGGGAATATTTCCCGTTAACTTCTTAAGAGTTTCTAAAAACCTGAAAAATTATTTATTCTATTTGTGTTGCTTCAATCTTTGAGGAAATGGTGGTGGAGGTTTCTCCACAGTAATTTTCATTGGTGTAAGTGGATATTCATGATCCTTTTCTTTTGATGTATCCACTTTCTCTTTTTCAGTTTCATTTTATTTTTGTACTCTTGTTTCCAATTCTTTTCCACTTCTTAATTGTATCACTTTGATTTGTTCTTTTCCTTGATCTTTAGGATTTGGTTCCACAGTACTAGAAAAAGTTCCTAATGTTCGGTTACTAAGCGCAGTAGCGATATGCCCTAATTAATTTTCAATATTCTTAATAGCAGTTCCTTAATTTTGTAATTGATTTTCTTGAATTTTTAATTGATTTCCTTGATTCTTCAATTATTGACCCATGTTTAATATCAGCTTTTCCATAGACAACTTTTTTTCCTTAATTTGAGTGTTATTGTTAAATCCTAGAGGATAAGAAGGTCTATAATTAACATTTTCTTGGTTGGATGAATTTTCTAATGGGTTCACTGGATTGTTCTCCCATTGTTGATTTGTAAAAGAATGGATATTCCAATTAAAATTTGGATGACTCTTCCAACCTGGGTTATAATTGTTAGAAAAAGGGTTGTTAGCATTTAAAGTCTCATATGAAGGTTGAACATCCACAAATTGCCTAGATGAATTCTCTTCCATCATAGTAGGTGTTGGAGAATAATTCATTCAATAATGATTTAATTTCTTTGATATTGCATCAATCTGCAAAGCTAACATAGATATTGCATCAGAATCATAGATACTACTTACTCTTTTAGGATTTACCCTTTCAGAGGGCCATTGAAAATTGTTGGTAGCCATCTCTTCTATTAACGAATAAGCCTCATCAAAAGGTTTTGTCATTTCTAAGTTTAGCAGTTTTGGATCGAGGGAAATATTTAGATAGAAATTTCTGTGAAAGTTCTCCCCAAGTTCTAATAGATCCTGGTGCTAACGAATTTGACCACATCTTAGACTTATCCTAAAGTTAAAAAGGAAAAAGTCTAAGTCTAACAGCATCATTTGAAACTTTGTCATATTTAAAGGTAGCACACAATTCTAAAAAACTAGCGAGGTGTAAATTAGGATCTTCATTTGGTGTACCTCCGAATTGATTGTTTTGTACCATTTGGATAATAGTAGGTTTAAGCTCAAATGAATTAGCAGCTACATCAGGATTTTGGATACATAAGTGAATTTCATCTACTGTAGGATTTGCATAATCTCGTAGGGGTCTAGGTTGATGTTCATTTTCTATTCCTTGATTGTTCATGTCGTTTTCCATTGTATCAAAATTTCTAGGTTCTCTTGTTAGTCTTCTAATTTTTCTAACAGTATGTTCTAAATCTGAATCGTAGAGTATAAAATTTACAGGTCCAAATTTACGCATACAATTTGAAATCAGTACACAGTAAAACACTTAACTAAATATGAAAATAAGTTGCAATTCAAGTAAAAATTTTCTAATAATCCTAATTTGTTCGTTACTCTGATTATGACTTGTTTACTCCTCGGCAACGGCGCCAAAAACTTGACAGCAACTTTATATGTTCTTAAAAATATAAGTATTTAATACTGCTGCTAAAAGATTTAATTCCTCGGTAACAGCACCAAAAACTTAATAACGGTTATAGATTCGATAAAGATGTATACATAAAATATTCAATAAATGTAAAGTCACACTTATTAATGCAAGTATACATATCGCTCAAGTAATATAGAGCTCTAATGGAGTCCTAGATATCAATCCCACAGGGAGTAATGTTAGAACTATGAACTAAGATTTTATAAAAGCAATATTTAATCACAACAATGGAATTCAAATTGCTTATTTGTCACTAATAGGCAATTGAAATAAATATATAATGTTAATAACTCTTAAATTACTAATTATTCTGATAAGGTTTTTAATGTGATACTCAATATATAAGAAAGCATCCTTCTCCTTGTCAAGAAATTATCATGAATGGAAAAAGTGAATCAGTTCAAATTGTGGTGTGCCAAATAGGAAAATACTTATTCTTTACCCTTTGGTCCAGGCATAAAGAACATTGACTAATTCTACGCTTGTTTACTGAATCTGCGGCTAGGCTGGGACGATACCGGCTCACTTCAGAGCTCCCACATTCCCCTCGCCTGAGGGCTAACTTCTACACTTCAGCACCCAAATGATAGGACTGAAATGGGGATTTTAGTCTGTCACTCTAAAATCTCCAATTCTACGCCCGACAATTTTATTTCCCTATTTATTTGCACCCAATTTCCAAGGGCTTTGACCTCCCTGAATCTTAGATGTAATCTTCAATTTAGTATTAAAACTCAACATATTTTAACAAATTAATTAGCCAGATTGAAAGTAAATTAAGATCAAAGTGAAAAGATCATCACAATTTCTTTAACATTTTCATGGCTCAACCAATTCAAATCACCATTTCACAAATCTCAAGACAAGGAGAAAGACAGAGAAAACTACTCAGAACTGTTGGGGAAGACACAACAAAACTCAGAATTCATATATAAAAGTAAAGTCATGCAACTAAAATAAGTAAATAACACTTATCTCTAATTTCTCTCGAAGAAAACTCCTCGAAGTTCCTCTAAATCTCTTCCTTTCTTTACAGCATACATAATTCCTCTTCGAAGCGGCAAGAAAGAAGAAATCTCTCACTTTTCCTCCACTCTTACAATTTCTCGAAGAATTCCTCACAATTAGACTCTCTACACTTTCCTAACACTTTACCCCCTACTCTCCCAACGCTTCTCCCTTTCTATTTTCGGCCAAAAGCTTCTTTTTAAAGTTGTGGATGAGTTTTCCCAAGAGTTGCCTAAGCACCCCTCCAAAATTCGTCCTCATCCAATGCATTGTTGGACATAACCGCCGATCTCGCGGTCGGCGGCCTTGAGGGTGCCGTCGATGGGCCTTCTAAATTCTTAAATCTATAGTCTCAATAAATTTTCATCGTCGGTGTCGTTGGGTTTGTTGTCGGTGCCCTAGTTCAAATCTTCACATTTTGGTCATTTTCGCTCCAAATTAGCTCCTTTTTGCATATTTTTGCTCCAATGACCCTATTTCATCATTCCTTCAACAAAACATCAAAAATACCTTTCTTTAATGTGCAATATCATCAGAAACAGTGTAAAATAGGGATGAAAATCTCAACATATTTTCTTTTGGTCACCCACTCAGGCTTGGTAAAATATAGTAATCAATAAGATAGTTAGCACCAGGCTTCAACCTCACCTCCAGCAACTTATCAACAATAATTAGGTGGCTTTTGTGAAAGGCAGGCAAATCTCTGATAACATTTTATTGGCATAGGAACTGTTGTTGGACCTTCATAGAAAATGTAGAGGCAGCAATCTCATTCTGAAATTAGATATCCAAAAGGCATATGATATAATTAACTGGAATTTTATCTTGGCTACCTTAAATGCTAGGGGTTTCTCTGGGGCCTTTATCAATATGATAAGAAGATGGCTTATTTGCAACAACCACTCTATCTTAATAAACAGCAAGAGCCAATGTTTCTTCACTACTTCTAGGGGAATTAAACAAGGAGATCCTTTGTCACCAACTATCTTTATTCTTGTTATGGATTACCTTTCTAGGCTTCTAAATCAAATGTTAGTCTCTTCTCCTCATTTGGCCTATCAGCATAGATCCAACATTGGTGTGGGTCATTTGTTCTATGCAGATGATATTATTATTTTCTCAAAGGCTTCCAAGAATGCTGTGAAGGCTCTCTATCAAGGACTTAAGCATTTTTGAAGAACATCTGGTATGCATCTTAACAAACAAAAATGTCAAATTTTTACTAGCTCACACACTCTTCCACATATTAAGCAATGGATTGCACAACACACTGGGTTTAGCATGGCTTCTCTACCAATAAACTTGTCCAATTAATTAAAGGGAGAACCAAGCAAACTCAATTCAATGGAGTTATTGAGCAAATTCAGAACAGCTGCAATGTTGGACCAATTACTTCCTCTCAAATGGAGGTAGGATCACCCTCCTTAAAAGCATCTTAACTTCCATCCCTTCCTATGCTCTTTAGATGTTCATCATGAAGAAGGGGACTCAAATAAGGCTAGGCAGAATTTTTAATAAATTTCTGTGGGCAGTACAGAAGAAACAGTTTCATTGGTTAGCTTGGCAAAAACTATGTAAGCCTTTACATGCAGGTGGTTTGGGATTTAAATATTTTCAGCATCTCAGTGTCATTATTCTTTGTAAACTATGGATAAAGTTCAGAGCCCAAGATAGTCTTTGGGCAATGTTTATGAAGGGGAAGTTCTGCAGGGCAGTACATCCTAACCTGGTTAAGAAGAAAGTCGATGATTCCAGGCTGTGGACTAAACTACTGGAGGTCAGACATCAAGCTGAGGATCTATTTATTTGGGAGCTTGGAGAAGGACAAATAAATTTCTAGCTTGATAAATGGGTTTGGAATGGGGAGAGGGTAGACACCTCTAATCCAAACTATGTGACAAAGTTGAAGGAATTCTGGCCATCTTAACTGAAGAGCAAATGTATTGGGTTAAGAAAAATAAAATCAATCCTGCACAAAAAGATAGAATCATTACCAGACAGGCTTCCTCACAAAAAAATTCAGCTTCATTTTCCAACAATTATATCAATGGCAACCTGTCATGTGCGGGAAAATTATTTGGGGAAAGTGGTTAACACCTTCCATGTCTTTTTTCTGCTGGAGGCTTTGGAAATCCTTACTACCTAGTGAAGATATTTTGAAGATGAAATGGCTTAGGGGACCCTCATGCTGCTGGTTGTGTAGTGAGGCAGAAGAAAGTCTGGAACATTGGTTCTTCTTAGTTTCTCCCAAAGAGTTTAGACTGATCTGTTGAATCATCTCAATATTGATACTCTAAAAGTCAGCTGGAAAAATTTTGTGGGGTGTTGAAAGGAATGGTTGGAAGCTAAGTTGATAATCATTCCATGTGTTGTTTCCTAGTTCATCTGGATGTGTAGAAACCAAGTAAAGTTTGACAACATTAAACCTATGGAAAAGGCTGTCGTTTTGAATTGTAGTTCCCATTTGCAAAAGATTATAAAATATCAGAATTTTCCCAATGTTTTCTAGAATTGGGTGCCTAATGGGACAAATATGAAGCTTAGCAAGCCAACTTTGGTCCTTTGGACCCCCCCTCCTAAAGGGAAAGGGTGGCTGAAGGCCAAATACTGATGGAAGTTTCTCTACGGAGGTTGCTGGTATAGGAGGAATTATTAGGAACTCTCAAGGGAAGTGCATTTCTTACTTTTCCTCTCCAACTTGGGCTAATGATGCACTTGAAACTAAGATGATAGCCATTTACTGGGCTATCTGCCTTGCCAATCATTGCAACATCACAAAATTGGTGGTTGAGTCTGATTCTGTCAGCTGTATCAGAATGCTGAAATAAGAAGAAGTTGTCCCATGGAATATTGTTAGATGGAACAATAAAATTAAGAGTCTGTTGATCAATGTTGAAGTGAAGTTCCAACACATCCTTAGAGAAGGCAACAATCCAGCACATAGTTTGGCAGTAAGGGGGAAGGAAACAGAAGAGATTGTTGTAGAGATTGCACCTCCTACTCAATTAGCTCTCCTGCTACATGGGGACAATTTATTCATTCCTTATCTTCATTGTAAGGATTGATTATATATGCATAATGGGATAAATACAGAGATATATATATACTTTCTTACAACTTTTGTAAGCATGTTTATATAGACAAATTTGGTAAAGTGTGATGGGAGTGGATTGAGTGGTCTGACCACTCACATTTCATTCTATCTTCATCAATGGATCTTCTCATGGGTTTTTCAGTGCTTCTAGAGGTATAAAACAAGGTGACCCCCTTTCCCCTACTATTTTTATCTTAGCTTTTGACTACTTATCCAGATGTTTGAATGAGTTGGCATCCAGGAAACCCCATTCTCTTTATAATCACAGATCTTCCACCTTAATTAATCACTTGGCCTTTGCTGATGACATCATTATCTTTTCAAAAGCTTCCAAAGCTGCTGTTAAATTATTCAGGCAGAATTTGGAGACCTTTCAGGAGGTTTCTGGAATGAAATTAAATAAACAGAAGTGCATCTCCATTTTTAGTAAGCAATGCAAAAATGACTTAAAGTTCTAGGTTACTGATTTCACTAGGTTCAAAAATAGCCACCTTCCTAGGAAATATCTGGAGGCATTTCTTATCAAAGGAAGAGCTAAGAACATTCAATTTGATCACATAATTGATAAGGTCCAAAGCAAATTGCAAGCATGGGAGAATTCCTTTTTATCCAATGGGCGTAGGATCACACTCCTCAAAAGTGTTCTATCTGTTATTCCATCCTATCTACTGCAAATGAACATTCTGAAAAAGTCTTCTCAGAGATTGTTAGAAGGGATCTTCAATAGATTCCTATGGGCTAGCCATAGGAAGCAAAAGGAAGCAAAATCTTGGGCTAAGGTGTGTAAACCCTTTGAAGAGGGTGGGTTAGGCTTCAAGTCTTTCCCCCAAATTATGCACACTAATTTCTACAGACTCTGGTTCAAATTTAGATCTCAGTCCTCCCATTGGGCTGAATTGCTTTGGGGCAAATATTGCAAGCATCAACACCCCACCCAACTCTCTGTGGGTTTAGGGGATTCCACCATTTGGAAAAAGATGTTAAAGGTTAGGAAGGATGCTGAACAATTGTATGTCTGGAAGATTGGTGAGGGCTTGGTAAAAATCTGGTGGGATAATTGGTCTTTAGAAGGCTGCCTTCTTCAGGATCAGAATGCCCCAGCTGCTCCATTGCTTGTGAAGGACATCTGGGTTCATGGCAAGTGGAATCTTACTCCAATTATTCCTTTTTGCAGCCCTTCTCAACTATCCAATATTCAAAAACTGTTTGTAAAACCTGGAGTTAAAGACAAAATAGCTATAAAAAGAACTCAATCCATTCTCAGCCTCCCCAACTGGTGGTACATTGGGGTCGTACAATCTGGAATAAATTCCTCACCCCATCCAAGTATTTTTTCATAAGGAGACTCTTCTTAAAATTGATTCCCACTGATGATATTTTGAAATTGAAGGGTCTGAGGGGTCCTTCCAGATGTAATTTCTGCCAGTCCCAAGAGGAAACAATTACCCATCTTTTCTTTGCCTGCCCTTGGGTACAAGAAGTTTGGTCTTTTGTGAATGGTAAACTCAAGACCCCAACAATGAATCTAACATGGAAGGTTTTTTATAATTTCTGATCTGATTTGAGGGGATTCAATCTTCGAGACATCCCCAACATTGTGGCTTGGTTTGTTTGGTTGGCTAGAAACCAGGTAAAGCATGACAACTCCCATCTAGATCCTATGAGGGGGGTCTCAATTGTATTGCTTTTATACAAAAACTGATTAAATTTAAAAATTTTGAGGTTGTGTTGGAGATGGGCCCATCTCTCAAGCCACACACTACCAAAATATTGGAAATTTGCTAGACTCTCCCAAAGCATGGATGGATTGGATGGACCAAAATAAACACTGATGGTAGCCACAAATCTCAATCTACTGGTATTGGTGGTATATTCAGAAATCATGAGGGGAGATGTAATTTTTTTTTCAATCTCCTTTTAAAGCTTTAAACTCCCTTGAAGCAGAATGTCAAGCTGTATTTTGGGCCATCACTTTAGCAAGATCTTGCCATTTTGACTAGCTATGGGTAGAATCTGACTCTTTGCAACTTATTAACATTATCCATGGTTCTTGTGATACCCCATGGAATTTAATCAGCTGGATCTCTGGTATTCATCAATTGCTCATTGGGGTTGTAGTTCCACCCCCAGAAAATATCCACAGAAAAGGAAATAGACCTTCCAATTGGCTGGCTAGAAGGGGGCTCTTTACTGAAGAACCCTTAGTGAGCAGAAGGATTCCTCCCCCAGGCTGGTAGAAGGGGTCTCTCTACTAAATAACGCTTAGAGAGCAGAAGGATTCCTCCCCGACTGGACTTTCTTTTATCCAGTGATTTATTGCCTCTCTCTTATATCAGATAACACCTGTTGTTGTTTTGAGAGGTTGCCTTCCTTTCTATAGGCCCTCTCCTGTCACCTTTTTTCTATATTTGTGTGTGTGTGTGTATGTGTGTGTGTGTGTGTGAGAGAGAGAGAGAGAGATATATATATCAGCTTTCAAAAAGAAGGTGTGGAGGTATATATATATATATATATATATATAGAACTGTAAATTTACAAGTATATATATATAGACCATTACAAACAATGAAGATAAGGAATGGGCAAATTATCTCCATGTAAAAGAAAAGCTAGTTATGTTGGAGGTATAATCCCTACTGAAATCAGCTCTCTATTCCTCCCCATTGCAGCCAAACAGTGAGCTCGACTATTGTCTTCTCTAAGAATATGTTGAAATTTAATTCTACCATTATTCAGGAAACACATAAGTTTATTTATCCATCTGATAATATGTCGAGGGGGGCTTCTTCTTTTCACAATATCCTGATACAATTGTTGGAATCAGATTCTACAATCAGATTTCTGATGTTGCATTGATGGGCAAGGTTTATAGCCCAATAAATGGCTATCATCTTAGTTTCTAGTGCATCATAAGCCCAAAATGGAGAAGAATAGTAAATAATACACTTCCCTTGGGAGTTTTTAAAAATTCCCCTAACACCAGAAACCTCCCTAGAAAAACTACCATCAGTATTGACCTTCGGCCACCCAGATCGAGGAGGGATCCAAAGGATCAAAGTTGGCTTGCAAATCTGCTTAACCTTCTCATAAGGCACCCAATTATGGAAAAAATTAGGAAACTTTTGGTATTTAATTATTTTCTGCATGTAGGAAGTACAATTAAACTCCACAGACTTACTCATAAGTTTGATGTTTTCAAACTTAGCTTGATTCCTACACATCCAGATGAACCAGACAACTATACAAGGAATGATTATCAAGTTAGCTTCCTGCCAGTCCTTACAACACCACAAAAATTTATCCCAGCTGAATTTTAGAGTATCAATGTTAAGCTGATGCAGCAGCTCAGACCAAATTCTTCGAGAGAAATTGCAAGAGAAAAATAAATGGTCTAAACTCTCTTCTTCAGCATTACACAGGTAGCAGCAGGAAGGCCCCCTTAGCCCTTTCATCTTTAGAATATCATCAATAGGTAGCAAATATTGCCATAGCCTCCAGCAGAAAAAAGACAAAGAAGGTGTTAACCACTTTCCCCATATAGCTTTCCCCCACAAGACAAGCTGCCACTAGTAGAATTTTTGAAAAATGTAAGCTGAAAGTTTTTGTGAGGGAGCTTGTTTAGTAATGATTTTATCTTTAGTAATGATTTTATCTTTGGTATTTTTTACCCAATGCATTTGTTCTTCATTTAAGATGGTATTCAGCATGTTGCAATTCCATTAGTTATCAGACCAATACTCCTTCACCCCATTGATTATCAGACCAATTATCAGACCAATACTCCTTCACCTTAGTCAGATAATTGAGCTTGAAGTTGGAACAAGACAGTTTCTCCCCATTCCATGTCAATTTATCTAACCAAAAATTGATTTTCCCTTCTCCTAGCTCCCAAATAAATAGATCTTTAGCATGAGATCTGACCTCCAGCAATTTAGTCTATAGCCTGGAATCCCAAAGTTTTTTTTCTAGCCAGGTTAGGATGAAAGGTCCTGCAGTACTTCCCTTTCTTAAAAAGAGCCCATAGACTATCTTGGGCCCTAAACTTAATCCAAAGTTTTCAAAGATTTATAAAAAATATTTGTTGGAAATCTTTAAAGCCCAAACCACCAGCATTAAGAGGCTTACAAAGTTTTTTCCATGATAACCAATGAAATTGTTTCTTCTGTCTAGCCCACAAGAATTTATTAAAAATTATACCCAGAAGAACTTGATTTCCTTTCTTCAATGTGAACATTTGAAGGGCATAAGAAGGAATGGAAGTTAAGATGCTTTTGAGGAGAGTGATTCTTCCTCCATTTGACTGGAAGGAATTGATCCAGCATTGAAGCTGTTTCTTAATATGGTCAATAACATCATTAAATTGAGTTTGCTTGGTTCTGCCTTTAATTAACTGAACTCCAAGATGATTGATTGGTAAGGAAAACATGCTAAAACTAGTGTACTGGGCAATCCAATGCTTAATCTTTGGAAGAGTATGTGAGCTGGTAAAAATTTAACATATATGTTTGTTAAGGCTCATACTTGAAGTCTGCTGGAAATGCTCGAGTCCTTGATAAAGGGTCTTAACGGCAATCTTCGTAGCCTTAGATAAAATAATAACATCATCTGTATAGGATAGGTGACTCACACCAATATTAGATATGTGTTGATAGGCCAAATAAGGAGAAGAAACAAACATTTGAGTTAGGAGCCTTGATAGATAATCCATTGCTAGAATAAAGATTATGGGGGACAAGGGGTCTCCTTGTTTGATTCCCTTAAAACTAGTGAAGAAACCATGGTTCTTTCCATTGAATAAAATAGAATGGTTATTGCATTTGAGTCATCTTCTGATCAGATTGATGAAAGCTCCAGATAAACCCCTAGCAGTTAGAGTATCCAAGACGAAATCCCAATTAATGGTATCATAGGCACTTTTTATGTCCAATTTGAAAATTATATTACTGCCTCTACATTTTCTATCAACATACAACAAGAGCTCTTGAGCCAGCAAAATGTTTTCAGTGATATTCCTTCCTTTAACAAAAGCCACCTGATTATTACTGATAAGTTGTTGAAGATGAGGTTAGAGCCTGGTGACAACGATCTTGTTGATTACTTTAGATAAAACATTGGTTAGGCTGATAGGTCTAAAATCACCCCAGCCTTTCATGATTGAATTCTTGGGGATCAAAATTATAATGGAAGCAGTGAAGTACCTAGGGGGATCTTTCCCCTTGAAGAAATTTTGCACTGGAGCTGTAAACTCACCACATATGATAGGCCAAGCAGTCTTATAAAATTTAGCAGTAAAGCCATCAGGTCCAGCCACCTTTTGGCCATCAATAGAGTCCAGAAGAGCTTTAATTTCCCCTTTCAAAGGAATTTTATTCAGTTCCAACCTGTGGACATACTCCTGACAATTAAACAAGAGCTCATTATTAATCTAGGTTCTAGAGGCTGGCTGATCATTAAAAAGATTTTGAAAGTAATTGACAGAATCCTGGGCAATAGCATCAGCTTCAGATAAGCAGTGAGCAATAGAATCAGTGAAATATAGAATCATATTATTTTTCCTTCTGAAGTTAATACATGCATGGTAAAAGCTAGATGGTAAAAGCTAGAGTTTCTTAGAGTTTCTATCTCCCTCAGTGAATTTGGTAACTGCAGCCTTCTGTTTCAAAATAAATTTAGAGTAATTAATCTGCATCAGAAGTTCTTCATTAGCATTATGAAGATCAACTTTAGAGTTTAATCCCCTTTGAAATCCTTTTTCCATATTTATAACTTTATTCTGAGCTGTAATCAAATTTTTATCTATATTTCCAAAAGTATTCCAATTCCACTGCTGCAGCTGAGCTGCCACTTTCTTTTGAAGTTGCCACAGATTGATCCAGGGATTAACATCACCAGCGGACCTCCATACATTAGCAATTTCCCCAATAAAATCAGGATGTAGAGTCCACATATTTTGAAATCTGAAAGGAGATCTTTTGGGACTTTCAGCATTTTGAATAGAGCAAACAAGAGGCCTGTTATTAGAGTCAGACATGGCAAAATGAGAAACAATAGTAAAAGGGGAGGTCTGAAACTATCTAGAATTTCCTAACAATGTATCCAGCCTTTCCCAAATAAAACCCCTCCTCCAAGTGAAATCTGGACCTTGGTAACCCAAGTTAAAAAAGGCAGCATTAGAAAGAAAGTCATTGAATCTATTCATGGCTGGTGATAAAAGGGGGTCTTCCACCTCTTCTTTCACCAGGAGATGAAACACAATTAAAATCCCCCCCACAATCCAAAAGGAGTTAACAGATTGCCCAATTTCTATTAAATCAGACCATAAAGTAGTCTGATTATTAGCAATGCTTCTAGCATAGATAAAAGCGGCATATCCAACTTGACCTCTCATAGAGAATTGATTATGAATGAATTGAGAATGATTTTACATCACAACCCACTAAAGTTCAGCTCTAGCAAAGAGCCAAATCTTGTTAGAATTAGCAAAATCAGTGAATTTAGGAATTTTTTTCAAAATTTTATGGGAATGCATTGTGACCATGGGTTCCAAAATAGCAAAACAACAAACTTTATGAATTCTAACAAGATGTATTAATCTCTTAACAGAGGAGGGGTGAGCAATACCCCTAATATTCCAACATAAGAACTTAATCATTAAGAAAAGTTTCTCCCCTTCCTTCCACAAGAGCAGTGGATGGCCCATCCAAAGGTTGTTTAAAATCCAACCTGCCTTTCTTTTTCCTATTGCTTTTCTGAACCTGTGATACCAATTTTTATATGTAAGGATTTATGAAGTTGACACCACTACAGTGCCAAAAACTTGATCCTTATATGAAAAGTAATTTGTGTAAAATATATATAATTATATGAAATTAATAATGGGATTCTACGCAAGTATACATATCGTTATCAAGTAATAATGGACTTTCTATTTCAGTCCTAAATATTGATCCCATGGGGAAGGTGTAAGTTAGCAATGATAAATTATAATAGGAAATTTACTGTAAATCAAACGAAATCACTGAAATCATCACTGTCGCTAATTTTGAATGTTGAGATATTAACCAAACTAAATTACTTAACTATTAGCAAAAAAAAAATTCAAATTTTGAATAATAACTACTAATCTACTTTTTCTTACTAATCTACTAACTATGTTTATGTAATGAAGATTTCTTATGTGAAAAAGCATCATTCCCACTACAGTGAAATTCTGGTGAAAAGAGACGAGATAAATGTTTATAATATGTATTGTGTCAAATAGGAGCAATTTTAATTTTCTACCCTGATACAGTGCATAGAAAATCATTGGTTAATCTTAGGTTTAGTCCCTAAATTCGTGGCTAGACTAGGAAGATACTGGCTCCCACTCTAGAGTTCTCACTTCCCTTCACCGAAAGGCTAACTCTCTTTTTAGTTTTTAAAGACTAAGACCAAATTGGGGATTTAGTCTGTCACCCTAAAGATTCTCCAATTCTACACCCAACAAAGAATATTTCCCTATTTATTTGTACTTAATTTCATGAACGAATTTCTCTTCCACAAAATCAAATGTGATCCTCACTCTGTTGTAGAACTCATACTCCATTTCCCGGATCATATATTTCACAACATATTTTAACAATTCAATTGGCCAAATTGAAATGTAAATTAAGTTCGGAGTTGAAAAATCATCACAATTTATTTT
>NW_018165169.1:39489-40854 GCF_001263595.1 Phalaenopsis equestris
TTGTTGTAAATATGATGAATTATGGCCATTGGAGTAAAAGGATGCAAAAATGAGCGAATTTGGAGGGAAAGGGACCAAAATGTGAAGAACTAAACAAGGGCGCCGACAGCAAGCCCAACGGCGCTGACGATGAGATTTTTTCGAGACTCCAGATAAATAATTTAGAAGGCCCGCTGACGGCACCCTCAAGGCCACCAACGGCAAGATCAGCGGTTATTTCAAAAGGTGCATTGAATGTGGACGATTTTTGGAGGGATCCTTAGGAAACTCTTGGGAAAACTCTTCTACATCTTTAAAAGAAGATTTTGGCCAAAAATTAAGAGAGAGTTTGAGGGGCTGGAGGTTAGAGAAGTTCCAGTGGTGTATATAGAGTTTACTTTAGGGTTAAATTGTGAGGAATCCTTTGAGAGATTGCAAGAGTGGAGGGAAAGTGAGAGATTTCTTCCTCCTTGTCGCTTCAAAGAAGAATTTTGTGTGTTATAAAGAAAGGAATAGATTCAGAAGAACTTTGAGGAGTTTGCTTGGGGAGGAATTAAAGATAAGTGTTATTTACTTGTTATAGTTTGTATGACCTTGCTTTTATATATGATTTCTGAGTGTTGTTATGTCTTCCCCATGAGTTCTGAGTAGTTTTCTCTATCTTTCTCCCTGTATTGAGATTTGTGAAATGGTGAATTGAATTAGTTGAGCCTTGAAAATGTTAAAGAAGTTGTGATGATCTTTACACTTTGATCTTAATTTACTTTCAATATGGCCAATTGATTTATTAAAATATGTTGAGTTTTACAACTAAATTGAAGATTACATCCAAGATTCAGGGAGTTCAAAGCCCTTGGAAGTTTGGTGCAAATAAATAGATAAATAAAATTATTGGGCGTAGAATTGGAGATTTTAGAGTGACTGACTAAAATCCTCAATTCGGTCCTATCGTTTGGGTGATGAAGTGTAGATGTTAGCCCTCAGGCGAGGGGAACGTGGGTGCTCTGAAGTGAGAGTCTGTATCCTCCCATCCTAGCCACAGATTCAGTAAACAAGCGTAGGATTAGTTAATTTTCTTTATTTCTGGACTAAAGGGTAAAGAATAGGTAAACTTCTATTTGGCACAATACAAATTGAACTGATTTACTTTATCCATTCACTATAATTTCTTGACAACGAGAAGAATGTTTTCTTATATATTGAATATCACATTAAAAACTTCATTAGTATAATTAGTTATTTAAGAGTTATTAAAATTATATATTTATTTCAATTGTCTATTAGTGAAATAAGCAATTTGAAAATTCTGTTGTTGCGATTGAGTATTGTTTTTTCTAATATCTTAGTTCATAATTCTAATATTACTCCCTGTGGGATCGATATCTA
>NW_018165169.1:41100-41995 GCF_001263595.1 Phalaenopsis equestris
GAATCATACAAGAATCATAATTAGAGTAACGGACAAATTAGGACTATTAAAAAAAATTTTCTGATTAAAAATTTTTATAGGAATTGTAACTTATTTTCATATTTAGTTAACTGTTTTTCTGTGAGCTGATTTCAATTGTATGCGTAAATTTGGACCTGAAAATCTTATACCCTACGATTCGGAATTAGAACGCACTGTTAGAAAAATTAGAAGACTGAGAAGAGAACCTAGAAATTTTGATACAATGGAAAACAACGTGAACAATCAAGGAATAGAAAATGAACATCAACCTAGACCTTTACGAGATTATGCAAATCCTATAGCAGATGAAATTCACTTATCTATTCAAATTCTTGATGTAGCTGCTAATTTATTTGAGCTTAAACCTGCTATTATCCAAATGGTACAAAACAATCAATTCAGAGATACACCAAATGAAGATCCTAATTTACACCTCCCTAGTTTTTTAGAACTGTGTGCTACCTTTAAATATGATAGAGTTTCAAATGATGTTGTTATACTTAGACTTTTTTCTTTTTCACTTAGGGATAAGGCTAAGATGTGGTTAAATTTGTTAGCACTTGGATCTATTAGAACTTGGGGAGAACTTTCACAAAAATTTCTATCAAAATATTTTCCTCCATCTAAAACTGTTAAACTTAGAAATGACATGACATCATTTTGTCAGATTGATGGGGAGTCAATATATGAAGCTTGGGAGAGATTTAAAGATCTTCTTAGAAAGTTCCCTCATCATTCATTACCAAATTGGTTGATAATTCAAATTTTTTATAATGGTTTAGTGAGATCACTTAGATCGATTATAGATGTTGTGACTGGTGGTTCTTTAATGTCAAAACCTTTTGATGAGGCTTATTCGTTAATAGAAGAGATG
>NW_018165169.1:42339-44217 GCF_001263595.1 Phalaenopsis equestris
AAAGATCAAGGAAAAGAACAAATAAAAGCGATACAATTACAAAGTGGAAAAGAATTGAAAATAAGAGTACAAAAAAAAATAGAAACTAAAAAAGAGAAAGTGGATACAGAAAAAGAAAAGGATCATGAATGCCTAGATTTAGAATATCCACTTACACCAATGAAAATTACTGTGGAGAAACCTCCACCACCGTTTCCTGAAAGATTGAAGCAACACAAACAGAATAAACAATTTTCCAAATTTTTAGAAATTCTTAAGAAATTAACAGTAACTATTCCATTCATAGAAGCTTTAGAGCAAATGCCCAATTATGTGAAATTTATGAAAGATATTCTGAACAAGAAAATGAAGTTAACTGATAATGAAATTGTTGCGCTTAGTGAAGAGTGTAGTGCAATTATTTAGAAAAAGCTTCCTGAAAAATTAAAAGATCCAGGTAGTTTCACTATACCATGTGATATCAGTGAAAATTTTTATGGAAGAGCTTTATGTGATTTGGGAGCGAGCATTAAACTTATGCCTCTATCAATTTTCAAAAGATTAGGATTAGGAGAAGTCTCACCTACTTCTGTAACTCTTCAGTTAGTGGATCGTTTAGTTACATATCCTAAGGGAGTATAGAAGATGTGTTAGTAAAAGTTGATAAATTTATCTTTCCTGACAATTTAATTGTTTTAGATATGGAGGAAGATAAAGAAATACCTATCATTTTAGGGAGACCGTTTTTAGCTACTGAAAAAACTATGATAGATGTTCAAAAGGGAGAATTGACATTGAGAGTTAACGATCAAGAAGTGACTTTTAACATTGTTAAATCTATGAAATACCCTGTTGTTGAAAGAGATAAGGAATGTTTTTGCATGGAAATTAATGAACATCTATTGAATGAGCATTTTAAAGAATATTTCGAAGAGAAAGAATAATTTGAAGATAATGATGAAGTTATTTTGGATGAAATAGAAAATGAAGAATTAGAATATGTCCAGGGAAGATTTGAAATGTTGGATATTACAGAAAATGCTGATAAAAATCTAGTTCCGTCAATTATAAAACCACCTGAACTTGAGTTGAAAATATTGCCTAACCACTTGAAGTATGTGTTTCTAGGAAACTTATCTACACTACCAGTTATTATATCTTCAGAATTAAATGATTTGCAAGAGTAAAGACTGTTGGATACATTAAAAATATATAAGAAAGCTTTTAGTTGGACCTTAACTGATATTAAGGGAATCAGTCCTTCGATCTGTACGCACAGAATTATACTATATGAACAATATAAACCAAGAGTTGATCCACAAAGGAGATTAAACCCAACGATGAAAGAAGTAGTTAAGAAGAAAATTTTGAAATGGTTTGACAATGATATTATATATCCTATTTCAGATAGTGTTTGGGTAAGACCAATTCATTGTGTTCCAAAGAAAGGAGGAGTGACTGTTGAAACAAAAGAGAATAATGAATTAATACCTGTCAGACAAGTTAGTCAGACAAGTTTTTGCATTGATGCATATTTGCATTGATATATTTGCATTGATTATAGAAAATTAAACATTGTCACTAGGAAAGATCACTTCCCTTTATCATTTTTATACTAAATAATAGATAGACTTGCTTGGCACAAATATTTTTATTTTTTAGATGGATATACCGGTTACCATCAAATTTCTATTGCTCCTGAGGATCAAGAAAAGATAACCTTTACTAGTCCTTATGAAACTTTTGCTTTTCGAAGAATGATTTTTGGATTATGTAATGCACCTGCAACATTCTAGAGATGTATGATGCCTATATTTAGTAAGTTTATATTTAGTAAGTTAATTGTATTTATGGAAGATTTCTCTGTATTTGGAACATCATTTGACGAGATTTCTCTGT
>NW_018165169.1:44421-52350 GCF_001263595.1 Phalaenopsis equestris
ACTAATGTAAGAGAGGTTAGGAGTTTTCTTGGACATGTTGGATTTTACAGGCGTTTTATTAAAAAAATTTATTACTAAACCAAACCTCTATGTCAACTTTTAGAAAAGGACAAGAAATTTGAATTTACTAAAAACTGTTTAAATGCCTTTGAGTTATTAAAGAAAAAATCAATCACAACCCCTATGATAGTTTCACCTAACTAGGAGAAACCATTTGAACTGATGTGTGATAATAGTGATTATGTTATTGGAGCTGTTCTTGGACAAAGATATATAAAGATTTTTAAAGTTATATATTACGCTAGAAAAACTCTTAATGATGCTCAAATTAACTATACTGTTACTGAAAAAGAGTTACTGGTCATTACGTATGCTTTAGATAAATTTAGATCTTATTTAATTGGAACTAAATGTGTTGTGCACATTGATCACTCTGCTATTAAATATCTGATGCAAAAGAAGGATGTCAAATCAAGGTTAATTAGATGGATACTTTTGATGCAAGAATGTGATATTGTGGTTATTTATAGAAAGGGAACTAATAATCAAATTGTTTATCATTTGTTGAGATTAGAAAATCATGAATTATCTGACACCGACAATGAAATTACAAACAATTTCCTTGATGAACAACTTTATAATATTAATGAGTGGAAAATACCATGGTATGTTGATATTGTTAATTGTACTGTAAGTGATATTTTTCCACATATCCTGACACTGCAACAACAAAGAAAATTCATTCATGATGCGAAAGCATGTTTTTGGGATAAGCCTTATTTACATAAACAATGTTCTTTTATGAGAAGATGTGTACCTTATGAAGAAACTGATCTAATCATTCAGAAATGTCATGATTCTAAATTTGGAGGACATTTTGGGATTGATAAAACTGCTTATAAAATTTTATAAGCTGAATTCTATTGGCCTACAATCTTTAGAGATGTTTATATATACATAAAAACTTGTGATTGATGCCAACAAGTATGCAATATATCTAAAAGAACTGAAATGCCTCTAAATTTCATGTTAGAAGTTGAGATCTTTAATGTTTGGGGATTAGATTTCATGGGACCATTTATTCCTTCATTTGGGAACTTATACATATTACTTGCAATAGACTACGTTTCAAAGTGGATTGAAGCACAAGCTTTACCTCGTTGTGACGCTAAAAGTGTTTCAAGATTTTTAATGAAAAATATTTTTACTATATACGGAATGTCGAGGATGATTATCACTGATGGAGGATCCCATTTTAGGAATAAATACATTCAGAGATTAGCAGAAAAGTTTAATATTATTCATAGAATCTCTACTGCCTATCACCCTCAAACCAGTGGGTTAGCTGAAGTTTCTAATAGAGAGATTAAACAAATACTTGAAAAGACTGTAAACCCTAGTAGAATAGATTGGTCCACTAGACTGGATACCGCATTATGGGCTTTGTCACTTAGGACTGCTTATAAAACTCCTATTGGAATGACTCCTTACTGACTAATTTTTGGAAAGTCTTGTCACTTACCAGTAAAATTAGAGCATAAAGCATATTGGGCGAT
This sequence comes from Phalaenopsis equestris, assembly GCF_001263595.1. NCBI lineage: Eukaryota > Viridiplantae > Streptophyta > Magnoliopsida > Asparagales > Orchidaceae > Phalaenopsis > Phalaenopsis equestris. The sequence goes on from NW_018165169.1 coordinate 45,978, forward strand.
TATTGAATTCAATTATAATTTGAAAGATGCTGGTGAGAAGAGACTGTTACAATTGAATGAATTGGAAGAATTAAGAAATGAATCTTATGATAACGACAGAATTATAAGGAGAAACTAAAGTTATGGTATGATCGAAAGATTAACCAGAAGAACTTTAAACTAGGACAAGAAGTTTTGCTTTACAATACAAGGCTGAAGTTATTCTCTGCAAATTGAAGTCTCATTGGTTAGGACCCTTTATTGTGACTCAAGTTTATACTTACAAAGTTGTTGAAATTGAAGATCAAAAGACTGAAAATAGATTTAAAGTAAATGGACACAGATTAAAACCATATTTTGAGGGTAAAAGACCAAATTTTAAAGAGGTTTTAATGATCAGTCAACCTGAATAATACCTGAATAGGTCGGGCTGACAACGTTAAACTAAGCGATTTATGGGAGGCAACCCATTATTATCTTTATTTTTATTGTGATTATAGTAGTTTTATTTAAAATTACCGTTAGTTTGCGGTAGTATTGAACTCTACTACTCTTATTTACCCTTGAATCATCATAAAAATTGGAACGCATTCGGACCAGAGCGAAACTATGCAATTTTTACCTTGGGCTCCTACGGCGCCATCGACGCCGCCTATGACGGGTTTTTTTCGAGAGTCCATGCAATTAAATTCTAAAGGCTCGCCGACGAAGCCCTTGATGCCGCCGACGGCAAGACCGGTGGGATGACTGTTTCTAGAGTTTGAATGGACGATTTTTGGCGGTTTTAGGCGGGAGTTACTCCTTTTAAACTTCAAAATTTGATTCCTAAGTTCATATTTCCCCAAAAATGAAGTTAAAATCCACCAAATTCATCCTTATGACATCCAATTCCTATGAAAACCATAGAATGCGAGTGTTCAACCGGAGAAAGTTCATTAGTGTGCAAGCGCAGTGAATCTTCAATAAGGTACTGACAAATAAAAGATTAATCAAGGAAAGAGGATTCGTAAATTGAGGATTGAATAATCCATCAACGGCATTTGAAGAGATGATTGTGCAACAAAGATGGGAAGTGATGTGCTACACTACAGCCGCCGTAGTTGTTCCTGTGGTGAAGAAATTTTATGCTAATTTGCATGGAATCAACGAGTCGTCTATGTGCGAGGTAGATGGATAACATTTACTCCTGCATGGATCAATGAGTTATATATGTGAGAAGGTTCTTGTCTGCCATTATTCCAACTTCGTCTCAACAAGAAACGTGATGAATGAGATTTACCAATATTTAACGGATGAAACTGAAGACTGGGAAATGAGAGAAAATGGGTATGTTAGTTTTTCTGTGACACTTCTAAACCCCGTTTCGAAATATTTTCAATTCTTCATTTTTGCAAAATTGTTACCGACGATGATGATCGGTGAAGTTTCTAAGGAAAGTATTATTCAAAATTACTGCATCCAACTAGGACTGTCGATCGATATTGGATCTATAATTGTGAAGTCTGTTTTGGGCCTGATCGTTCATGGATCAACTTATAGGCTTGGACATCCTTCCACAATTTTTTTACTTTGCAGTCAGTTCCAAGTATCTTATGAAAATTGGGAAAAGGTACTTCTACCTTTAAAACCCAACTGAGAGATTCCCAGCCAATGAAGATGAAAATGATATGACTATTATGGTGGATCAATCGTCTCAGAATTCACTACCTATTCAACCTTTAGTTCCGAACAAGGCACTAGTGATCCTGCGCAGAATCAAGAAATTGGAGAAAGAGGTACAAAATGTTATGAATGCAATTAACCATATCTCTGATTTCTTTGATCACCTAGACTGGAGGATGAAAGAACAATTTACTCACTCTAGACATATCAAAGATAGTTTGATACGATTGATGAGAAAGATGAATTTGATAGAAGAGGTCTCTACTGAAGAATTTCCATATCGACCCTTCTATAAACTCTTCGTTCATGTTCAATCAATGGGTGATCTCAGAGGAGAATCTAGCACTGAATCTAAAGAATAGTAGATTTACATTGCTACCTGTATGTCTATGTGTGTAATTTGATTTGAACTTAGTGTTTGCTTTTCTTTAAAATTTTGCTTTTAGATCTTTGTATAGTTGAGACTGAGCATAGGATGTTTGTTTTCAATGTTTTGAGTGTTGTGGCTTTGATTGCGACACTGAATTGATGTATTAAGGTTGAGAAAATACCAAATTTAGGTGTGTTGTGTAACGTATATTGTAACTCTTAGAATTTATATATAATTGTGATGTTTTGTGTTGTGAATGTTTATTTGTGTTAGTACAACATTTAATCACTTAAAATTATGTCTATAATGATTGAACGGATGTCGTTGAGGCTTGAAATTGATCGAAATTGCAAAAATCAAGAAATTGAACCAATTCAATAGAGCTCGTCGGCGGCGCCCTCGATGCCGCCGATGGCGGACTTTTCCCGAGACTTAAGATATTAATTCAGTAGAGGTAGAGCTCGCTAACGGCGCCGAAGACCCAGCCGACTGCGAGATCACGAAAAAACACCTTTACCCGTGATTTTGACCAGTCAACCGCCACTATTCATCATCCACTTCCTCTAAAAAAATGAAATTTTTGACCTAAGGCTTGAGAGATCTTGGATTTAAGGGCAATTTCAAAGCATTTAGACACCGAATTTGATCATCTCTTGGTAAGAGCTTCACTCCAAACTAAAAATATTTGATTTTTACCATGAATTTCTTGCCCATTGAGAAGATTCAAAAAATTTGAAAATTTGAAGAAAATATTGGAAAGAAATTCATGGAATTCAGTTTTGAACTCTTAGAATCACTCTTTGAAGCCATTATTTGCATATTTGAAGTATATTTTGGAATTTTTTTATAATTTGATTAGATTTAAATGGCTCCATGACAAAAGAGGTTACTTGAGTTTGACGAGTCTCGCTTCGTCAATGCGAAGGCTCAATCGAGGTTTACTTCAGTATTTGAAGGGAAGAAATGTATACAAGATCGAGTTTTTGAGAGTTTGGGAGGAGAAATTGAATGAGTTATTACCAAGCGGAGGTGGGAAAGCTTCTGTTACACCACCAATAAAGTTGCTGCAAATATTGTGAAAGAATTCTATGCCAACGTGTTCTATTCTGAAGACGGAATGAAATCCTACAAGTGCGGGGATTTTCTGTTTAATTTAGTTTCGCCCGCATTAACTCCTTTTATGAAGTCCCAAACTCCTATAGCTGCCATTATGAAACCTTCAGTACCATGGAAGGCCCGTTGAATGATGTGATCAACTTTCTCACCAATGGGACAATGGGAAAACCAATGGGAAAGAAACATGGAAGATAAAACAACGAGGACGGGTAAATTTTTCTGCTTCCAAGTTGAATGCCACATCTAAAGCGTGACACTATTTTATTTCCTCTACTCTGTTACCGACCTATCACCATAGTGAGGTAATAAAAGATAGAGCTATTCTAAATTTCTATATTCAAAATAATATAAATATAAATGTGGGGAGAATCATTTTTAAGAATATATTGACCATGGCAAGGAGTGAAACAAGTGGAGGTCTAGGACATCCTGGCCTCATTTATGCACTTTGCCAACTTTCTGGAGTGGAAGCTAGAGATGATGAGGAATGGGTTTACCCTATGAAACCCATTAGTAAAGCTAATTTGAAGACATATGAATCCCATGAAAAAAGTAGAACTGGGAGTAGAAGCCAAGAACCTTCTACTAGTATAGATGTCTCATCTACTAGTTATGACCTTCCTCCTTCTAGTTCCCCTACCCTGAGCGATTTAATGAATGAGTTGACCTTGTAGCAAAAGAGTATAGAGCTAATAAATGAAAGAATTGGTGGTTTTGACCGAAGACATGATTGTGATAGTGAGTACCTACAGAGACATTCGGATTTTGAGATAGCTTACTACGAAACTCAGGCCCGGCACTACAGAGGTGAGCCTGATGTTACTTTTCATAAATGCCCCCGATATACTCATTATCAGCCCAATCCACATGCTGACCAAAGAGACGAAGATATAGTTTAGGATTTTGACATTTGATAGTAGTTGATGTACTTTTACTTTTGATAGTAGTTGATGTACTTTTACTTTTATTTTTGTAATGTTTGTAATAAAAATAGATATTTGTGCTTGTACTTTCATTTTTATTATTATGTTGTAATTGGATAATTTTAATTATTGTTATAATTGTTGGTGTGGTAGTTGAAAATTGTTAAATTGTAATGTGATGTGATTTTCATTTTTTCATTGTAATTGAACTATTTTGTTTAGTATTGTGGATGTGTTAGTAAAATATTGTGTTCGTATAATATTTAGTTTTGTACTTAATTCAAAATTTCATTACCGAGCAAATTCTTTAATGATTTATATGTATAGAAAGCTCCTATGTTACAGACCAGGTGAAGTAGAAATTTTGAGAACAACTGCAAAATTTTCATAATGATGAAAATGCCTAAAATACTGAGGTATGATTTATATTTAGAATTTTTCTTTCCACCTGTATCATTTCATATTGAAAAATTTAGGTTTGATGGAGGGAAGAAAAAGATTAACTATTAGATGTTCTCAATTTAAATATTTTTAAAAATTATTAATATGATTTCATGTAGTGAATTTAATTCAGGTAACTATATTTTGTAGATTTGAATATTTTAAGTGACTTAATATACGTATCGTTATCAAGTAATAATGAATTTTCTATTTAAGCCCCAAATATCGATCCTATGAGAAAGGTGTAAGTTAGAAATGATAAATTTTAATAGGAAATTTTCAAAAAATTAAACAAAATCACTATCACTAATTTTGAATGTTGAGATATTAACCAAACTAAATTACTTAATTATTAGCAAAACAGAAATTCAAATTTTGAATAATAACTACTAATCTACTAACTTTGTTTATGTAATGAGATTTCTTATGTGAAAAAGCATCCTTCCCACTACAATGAAATTCTGGTGAAATGAGATGAGATAAATATTTATAATATGTATTGTGCCAAATATGAGAAATTTTAATTTTCTACCCTGACACAATGCATAAAAAATCATTGGTTAATCTTAGGTTTAGTCCCTAAATTCGTGGCTAGGCTAGGAGGATACCGGCTCCCCCCCCAGAACTCCCACTTCCCTTCACCTGAAGGCCTACTCTCACTTTTAAAGACTAAGACCAATTTGGGGATTTTAGTTTGTCACCCTAAAGATTCTCCAATTCTACACCCAACAAAGAATGTTTCCCTATTTTTTGCACTTAATTTCTTGAACGAATTTCTCCTTGATGAAATCAAATGTGACCCTCGCTCTGTTGTATAACTCATACTCCATTTTCCGGATCATATATTTTACAACATATTTTAACAAATCAATTGGCTAGATTGAAAAGTAAATTAAGTTCTGAGTTGAAAAATCATCACAATTTATTTTATATTTTAATTATGACACATTCATTTTATCTCTTCGTTTCACCATATTTCAAAGTAAGGGGAAAGATAGAGGGAACTACTCAGACTTCATGAGAAATATACGACAAAACACAATTTCATATATATATGAAAGCTCATACAACACTAAATAAACAAACAAACTTATCTGGAACTCTTTCTCAAAGAAAATCCTTTATATCCTTTCCTTAGAAATGCAGGAAAAAGAACTCTCTCACTTTTTTCCTTCTCCAAGACTCTTACAGAAAATTTCACACTAAATCTCATCACAAAAACTCTAAAAGATGAAATCAAAATCACTAATTGACTCCAATAGGGTTGTGGAATGAAGATGGATTATGAAAATGTAGCATGGTGGAACATTGTGGAGCGAAAAATGAACGTAGAGGAGCCCGTTTTCTGATTAAATTCGGCCCCAAATAAAGCCAAAGGTCGGTTCTCCAAGAGGTTCCTCCAAAAACTCTTCAAAAATCATCCAAGTACATCAAACCTTCTAGAAATGGGGTCTGAACGCCTTCGGTGTCGTCGGCGCTGAGTAAAAATACTCCAACTTTCGGTTGTTCTGCGCCGTCGGTGTTGACCTTGGCGTTGCCGGCTTTGAGTAATTCCTCAACAACGTCATTTTGACTCCAAATTTCATCCTTTTTGTTTCTTTTTTACTTTAAGCCCTAAAAATCAATAACATGTAAGAAAACATTAAAATACCTTTCATTAAAATGCAATCTCACCAAAAATAAGTATAAAATATGGGTCTAAAAATGCATATATTTTTGGTGTATCAACCTGTCATTCATCTGTTAAAACATCTGTTAAAATGTTGAGTGTAGGATCATTCTTTTTTTTTTTTTGTAGAAGGAGCATTATTCAGCTCCCTGCATGTTGATCATAAAGAGAAGTACAGAAAAGATAGGTTGGGAGAGTCCCCAGTCTAAAAAT
>NW_018165169.1:52450-84895 GCF_001263595.1 Phalaenopsis equestris
ATATGCTTTTTAGGAAAATTTGATTAGAGACTATTATACAAGCCTCCAGTCACTCCTAATGTACCAAATAATTCGAGTACAACCTCCTTACGGTGCACGTCGCCAGAAGGGATGCGAACCCCCAGCCTGAGAGGTCTTATACCATGGATGACAACCAACAGAACAGGAAACGCAATATATATATATATTGAAAAGGAATGTTCGGAAGCTACGATACGAGCCTTGGCCATTCTTAATGCACCTATAATTCGAGTACCACACCCTACATTCGATGGAAATCAAACCTCAGACAAGAGGAGACTTACAACTGACAAGTAGATGCCCGACCAACTGATCCGAGTACACGTTGCGTGTGTATATATAAAATTTTACAATAAAATTCTATTACCACCACCAAGACTTAAAAAGCATTGGCACACAGCCATGTTAGTTCCACTTATTTATAAAATAAATTAATTTTTCATTGCTTGCCAAGGATTCCAAGTCTCCTTCTTGACTTCTATCTTACAGAATGAATTATATAAATAATTCCTTTTAAGGGAAACCATTTAAATGCAAGTGAAAAATATAATGATACGTTGTTGGCATGAGCTATTTAAGATGTGTTTGGGGGAGTTTATTTATAGTGAGGGTGTTTTGAAAACGTCGTGGTCTGTTTAGAAAATGAGTTTTTGGGGCGTTTTTAAAAATCCCGTTGGCCATGTAATATTAGATGACGACCTCGCGATCCGTGTTTTAGGAAAAATTATTCCATACGGACGGATGCATGCGGTGTCCGATCCAGACCGTAAATCAGGTAATCTACGGTCAAGATATATTTCGGTCGGCCCCACCTAAATTTTTTTTAAAAAAAAAAAACTGAAATATATCCTGACCGTAGATCACCGTGATCTACGGCCAGGATCGGACGCCGCATGCAGAGATGCATGCCGTGGCAGAGATGCATGTGGTGTCCGTATGCAATAATTTCTCCATTTTTTTTGGCATTTACATACATACCTCCCAAAATCTATGTTTTAGAGGAGCGAAATACAATTGTTGCCCCTAGCTCCTGCTCCCTCTGCCCTAACTTGCGTTCTCCTTTTCTTCCTCCCATCGGATCTCTCGACCCCCTCGACATCTCATCTACCTCCTCCTCGCCATCTCCTCTTTGCAAACTATTTTTTTTGTTCCTTCTCCTTCTCCGATCGTTTCGTCCATGGAATCGCAGCGCAGAGAGACCTCTTTTCTTCTTTCTCCTTCTCCGATCGTTTAGTTCGTGGAATCGTTTATCCTGTAAGGATTTTTTCTCTATTCCTAATCTTAAAGGTATTGTTGATGTCTATGAGTCTAATAGACAAGTATTATTAGAACTCGTGTTTTTTACTTCTCTGGGATTTTGACCCTTTGGTTGCTACGCATAATAATGTCAGATTCATAAGAAGTTTCATTAGGTGGGACCTTTTAGATTTCATTCATTTGCCAATGTTAGTAATGAGTTTTGGTTCTTTTGCTACCATTATTTAAGCTAGTTGTTCAAGAATTGCAAGATTGGACTTATGGAATAATCCTATTGCTTAACCGCACGGAGTTTCTTATTTCCCCTATTATTTCCTTTGACCGTTATAAGTTATGAATGGATTCCTCGATAGTTGGATGATGGTGGATTTGTAAAAGCTGCATATACCATTGTTTTTAGAAGGGTTATACATGAAGTTCTTATTTCCCTTCCCGGTGCTTTGTGACAAAATATGAAGTTCTTTAAATTATAGCACATTTGTGAAGTTCTTAACTTCTTCATATGCACATTAATATGGTTATACATCAAAAGCTATGTTGATGGTTGGTTCAAGTATGAAACGCAGAACTTCTTTATCATAAAATGCTAAGATATTTGCTAAAATTTGTGTGGGTGGAGTTAAAGCTCACTGCTACATATTCACTGTAACGAATATCCACTGATCGCCATAGGATATAACAATGCTGCATCATTATTACATAGATATATTTGCCTATTTGTGATTCGTCATTTAGTACCAATGGATTAGATAATGGACATTTGTAGAGGTCATATTGGCAACAATAGCTTGAAATATTCAAGTTTAATTTGGGCAGAACAAGTATGCATTAATGTGATTGGCAGTGTTGTTGTCCTTTCCATCCTGATGGAGAGGATAGGTGGGGCTTATGATGGATTTCTTGTCATTTGGATCAATTTTTTTCGTTGCTACATGATCCTTTAATTCTCAAAATGTGTGGTTTTTCGTTGGTACATCTATGTCAATCTATATATTTTTTTTTTTTTTGTGATTACTGGATGCTCTTTATGGCTGCTATGTGCTGGTTTGAGCGGTCTTGATGATAGCAGCATGGATGACCTTCCTTGTGGGCAACCGCTGCTATGTGACATGAATGGTGGTATTTTCTATGTGATATGAATGAGTTGGCTTCTATAAATGTAAAAAGTAAAGTTTTAGTGTTAGAGATGTAATACCCGTTGTTGTTGGCAACCATTACCTCCACACTTTGGTAAGTAGATTTTCTTTAATTGGAGATAATCATTTGTGGTTCGAGTGTTTCCCGACCTCATAATGTTGTTCGGGGTTCGATGGTGCACCAACCGAGCAACGGTTATCAGGAGATATCACTTTTGCATTTTAAATTGAATGTAATAATCCTATTACTAATTGTAGTTTCAATTTACATTTTGGTTTTAATTTGGTATCTTAAACTCTATTTTAGATGAAGTCAGAATAAAAAATATATACTGTTATGAAATTACAAATTTACCATGTAACAAATCTATATATATGTGTCTGTAATTTGTGCTAATTGTCTAATAAAGTAAGGGTTATGAGAAGTTCTTCACTTCAGTTTCTTCAACTCCTACATATTTTCTTCTGTTTGTGTTTATTTTTTCTAAAATTTAATTTAATTTATTTTAAAATTAGTGTAAAATGTAAATTACTTTATCACAATTTATGTTACACATAATTTTTTTAAAAAAAATAATATTAAAATTTATAATGTGTAAACAGTCTTTTATCTATCAAAAACATGTAAATAAGTTGTTTTCCAAAAGCACAAACCAAACAGCTAACAGTTTATCCAGAACAAGGGTGGAATGGTCATTTATCTAAAATCAGTTCGTTTTCGAAATTCACAAACCAAACAGCTAGCCAGCTTATCAGGATAAGTTGTTTATCAATAGATTATCAGGATAAGCTGCTTATCTGGATAAGTTGGATAAGCTGCAGTTGTTGCCCCAAACAGACCCTAAGTTGAAATGCGTTCGTTAAATTAAAATTATTAGCACATTGCTTAGTGTTATTTTTTTTCATTTTAATTAGAATTCAGCCTGAACAGTCAAGATTAATTTGATTAATTTGTTATTAAATGAGAGTCCAATTTGATTAATTTGATTTCTTTGGGCATATTTATTTCATTCAACGGCACCTCACTCTCAGCGATACTTTTTTTTTTAAGCGCTGGGTATTTCTTTTGTGCGGGACTGGTCATTGTCCAGAACTTAAAAGAGTCGTCTACTGGTATGAGTCACGTATGCTGATTATTCAATTAGCATGAGGCATGTGCGAGTTAATATTTTTGACGGAATGTGTTGCACGTGTCGTTATATTGAGTATTCTAGTAAACTTTTGGACAGGATAAGCGTTATTTTTTTTTTTTTTCTTGGAACGAGGCCAAGTCTCTAAGAAAAAACATTATCCCGTTAAATAATTTTAGAGACTTGGCCTCGTTCCAAGAAAAATGAAACTAACGCCATATTATTAGATATATATTTAAATGATATACCTCTATAACACAACATAACAAAATGAAAAATAAAGAAATAAGATAACCAACAATTTTTTTTAATAGAATCTTCTAGGAAATTTTATTAATCGGCAAAAAGACAAATTTTGGAAGGCAATTCTACTTAACCCAAATAAAATAAGAAATACATCAATTATAACTCAAAGCAAATAATATAAGACCTAAGAACCACCAAACCAACAACAATCACAATTACAACTCAACTCAACAAACAATTAAAGATCATTAGATTCTAATATAAGGAGCATTTAGGATATCACCATAAACAAGTAAAGCAAGATCTCTAGGCATAATGGTACTCATCAAGATATTGCAAAAGCTCCAATTTTAGCTGTCAAATTAGGTGGTATGTTACCTTCCCTAGTAACATAAGACCACAATACCCGTAAGGAAGAAATAATAGGAAAAAAATTTCTCATATGAACAAAAATATTCCAAGGATAATCCAACTGTAAGGAGCAATATTTTCACATTATAAGAGAATTAATTTCAACTTGCACAAGCTTCTAATTGCACTTAATAGAAATAAACAAAGCATTAACAATGGCCTCAGCTTCCGCAACCAGAGGAGAGTAAGGAATCACAGGAGCAGCAAACCAAAAAAAACAAATACATTTATAGTTTCTACAGGCATCACCCACATCAGCTAAATCAAGTTTACACCTTTCATCCATATTTACCTTAATAAAACCTTTCATAGGTATATTCCAAACAACCAAAGATGCTTTCAAATATTGAGACAAAGGAACAAACATATTAAACTTCTTGAACAATTTAAGCGCCAAATCGCTAGTCTTTTCAAACTTCCCAAATTTAAGACACTTATAAAAGTAGCTAGTAATCGTATTAAAAGTTACATTGAAAGTGGTAGATGGAACAACTAACTTATTATTATGTTTCACATCATTTCTGGCCCACAAAATGAGCTAGAAAAAAATATTAGGGACTGTACCATAAATTCTCCCAAACTTTTCCAATCTGCAATATTACCAGCAATTGAATGACATAATCTCTTTCGTTTCTTCTGCTAAAGAAGTTGTACGGATAATTCTAGATAACAGTTGCAAAATTGCAAGATTTAAGGATATGCTCCAAATCTTCCTCGCGTAGTTTACAAAGAAGACAACAAGAAGCAATTCTCAAACTTTTAAGTTTTAAGATGTAATCAATATGTAATAAGTAATGCATAACTTTCCAAAAAAAGAAAGAGAAGAAAATTTTAATCCACTATTTTCAGACCCAATTCAAATCAAGACCATAATTAAAGGTGAAAGAATTAGAAAAAACATTAGTATATGAATCACCAAATTTTGCCTTCAACTTTGACTTTATCTTTCCCATGTGAAATAGGAATACTAGCAATAATGTAAGCATCAGTAACATTAATCATGTTAGTTAAGATATCAGTATCCCAACTGTAACTATGCCAATAGCTAAATTAAGAGAAAATAAAAAATAACAAACTAAGAAAAATAGAAAAGAGTGTCCGAGAGTAAAGATCCACTAGAGCATAACCACTCCAAAGACAAGCTACATACAATCCAAAGATCACCACAGAAGGTCTTCTGAACAAAGTCAAACCGATCTTCCACCTACAAACAAAAAAAAACAAAGTAAGAGAAAGAAGATAAAAATTTACAAATAACAAAGAAAAATAGAAAATTAAAAAAAATTATACAGAAGAGATATTGGTGATAAATGTCAAATGAGATCAGAACTTACCTACATAAATATTAAACTTTCATTTGTGGTATAATGAATATAGATATTAAAATTTTAATATATTGTGGGAAATTATCCTAGCTCAACCAAATCAAACTTAAGAGAAAAATCAAGTACAGATATCTTTAAAAAAAAACTGAAGAAATTAAAAATGAATCAGGCACAAATAATAAGTCCAATATAGACTCTATCAAACCAGCTAAAAAATAGCTCAAAAATGAGCCCAACTAGCAAGTAGCAAAGCATAGCAACAGAACTAAATAAAATAATTAAAAAAGAACAAATCCTTTAAACCAAGAGCTCCAATCATGGCTCCACTAGACCAACCGATCACAATTTAAATAAAAGGAGAAAAAGATTATGTTAAATATGAAATAAATTCAGGCCAAAAACAAGTCAGAAACCAAAAATATAAAAGCATAAGCCAAGAACAATCAAAAAGTAAAGAACCAAGAAAAACAATATGGTAATAAAAGAAATAACTAAAAACAAAATCTCCTTCAGGGACATATACAGACATAATGGATGTTCTTCTTATCTAATGATATAATGTATAGATCTCTTCCATAAGAATATAGACATATCTAAACAATCTTTTGTTTTAAGTGATAATTTTCTTTTTCTTATTTTATTATATGCTTCTTTAGAGAGTGTAATATGTCTTTCATATTCTACTGAGTTGTCTTTAATTACATGAGTTTCAGAGCTTTCTTCCATTAATCAAAATATAAATAATCTTTTATTTCTTTTATCAGAATAACTTATATTTATTAAATTATCTTCAGTTTCTAATAATTGATATATTTCTTCTTCACTTTTAATTTCAAAAATCGAAGATAGGTTATAGATTATTTTCTTCAATAATAGCTAGTGATTTTACATGACTTATTTTACTTTTTTGGGGACACTTATTAGTGTCATGTCCATCTTGTTTGCAAATCCAACATCTTATTTTTGTTATTATTATTTTTATTAATATTCTTAAAGAATTTTTTCTTTTTATTCTTTGTAGAACAATTACATTTGCTATGAGAGAGGGAACATCCCCACTGTTGGGGGAAATTAGTCTTCTCACAACAGAATGATTGTTTATATTGTTTATTTTGTTTTTATAATTCTATATGCTGACTTGCTTCAACAAGTTTTTCTGAAGCAAAATGAACTCGACTTCCTAGAGATATATCATTTTCATGTTTTGTTGTAAATTCTTGATTCCATATAATTTGGTAAGGTTCTGGTAATTTGTAAAAATACATATCTAAATATAATTGTCTTTTGTCAGTTAAAATATCATAAAAATATTTTTTATATTCGCAAATATATTCGTTTAAGTAACAGATATTACAAATGTTTAGGGCTATTAATTTTTGTTTTGTTATATAGATTGACTTTTTCTTTTTTCAACCTCAGGGGTATATTTAATTTTACATCCTAAAAATTCATTTTTGATAAAGTTACCATAAATAACTGGCCATTTTCCAGATTACTTATAGTTCTTTCTGCTAGATAAGTTTCTCTAATAGTTCGTTTTTTATTCTCTCTTAATCCTAAGAACCATTTTCTTATTCCAGTAAGATCATTTTCTAAAAATCCAAAAGACGACTTCTCTTTTGAAATTATAATTATATATAACTAGGCTATTTTCTATTACCCATTTATCAATCCTTTCATTAATATTTTTACTGCAATTTTTTAAAATGTGAAATTCACCTTCTCATGCATAGTTTAGGTGGCATGTATGTAAAACTATAAGACTTTTGGTATTAGATAGCTAGAATTGTGTGGTATGCGTGTAAATCTTCCTTTATTTTAATATAATTAAAACATCAATTATAGTTCATCGTGAAGAATGCGAGAGTAAAATTTGACATGACAAAGGAGAATACTGAGTTTCGTTGTTGAGAAAAAGTGGTAATAAATAAATGTGCCGCCCAATTAATATCCTTGAGAAAATAATTAAAATTGATACTATCACCATTTTTTTTATTAGCCAGTTGGTTCTTGCTAGCTGATGTAGTCGATGATAAAACTGAGAAAAAAAAAAACTATTTTGTTTGTTTTGTTATCTTCAATGTTTTGTACATATTAATTAGCTGTGCATGAATAATTTTAAAAAGTTCCTGCTGAATCGATCATCGGAATTGTTTGATTATTTTAGCAAATCATTGAAGACAAATGGTGGCCGATGACCCCTTGAGAGTGATTTTTTCTTTTGAGCATGTATTATTTTTTTTATGAAAAGGACGTGGTGTGCTTTAAGCTTTGAAAACGGTGTGATCTGAGGGGCTTATTCTTGCTGTCCGCTCAAATATATAAAGATAAGGCAGCCAAAGCACACGACGGATTCGTTGTACATAAATTCAAAGTGCGTGGAGATAATTTAAATTTTTTTGGGTAAAACATATTTAAATTAAAGGTGTTAAATCCAAATTTATCTCATAGGTAGGCCCAAGAATATGAATGGTAGGAACTTAGAGAAAGTAAAAGGAGAAAGAGGTTCAAGAGCACAAAAAATTTTCGCATTAGGGTGAACTGCAGTATTTTCAGGCTCTGTTACTCATTTTATATCATGTAATTGAAGGGTTACAAATATATATATATATATATATAATATATATATATATATATATATATATATTAGAGAGATCTCCTTACAAAATATAGGTCTAGAGAGAAGAGCCAAAAACCCATTTTTACATGCATTAGATCCCTTCTCATAGGATATAGAGGGTCACAAAGTGAAAAATTAGATATTTATCCTTGCTTTAATAAAGGGTTAAAGGGCATTACTAGCTTTTGTTACATCTTTTCATATTTGTAACTAATATGGGTGTCTTTAAGTGTATATGGACCATCTGATTGGCAATTCATGTGTCCATCAACCATGTTAGTGTTCACCGTCTATTTTGTATGAATGTCAGCCTTCGCCTTTGAGAGTAGTAGGTGATCGGCCTTAGTGCGGTCGATATGCTTATTTATTTATTGGTGATCTTTAGAAGAAGTATTGAGAGAGTCTCACTTTAATGCTTGTAAAATTGCTGGGGTATTGGACCTATATTTGGTCATTGGTGAGATTGTCTATTTTTTGTTGGTCTCGGAGGCTAGTTCTTTGGTCGGTCATCAGTCTTTTGTTCAACAAGGGATTCTTCAGCCAGCCAAATTTATGAATACTTAGCTTTTAATATTGGACTGTCATATTGTCTTGAGATTCATGAAGATCATTTTTGGGTATACATATTAAGATCCCCAATTTTCTTACTTCTTTATAGAAACGCTATGATAAAGATAAAATTTTTTTTAAATGTAATAAATCAAATCTTAATAGTCATAATTTAATGCAATATGCAAACTCTAATGATTTTTGTGCTCGTAACACTTATATATAAGGCATAGGGGGCAGTTCTTATCATCTCGAATATGTCCTTCCTTGCATCTACTCAATTTCTGCAATTCTACGATAGAGAAAGGGCCTGATTCGACACTAAAACCCGCAAACCAAGCAAAAATGATGGTTGCTCTTGATATAAGACAACGCTCGCCTGAGGGTGAGCCAAAGAA
Source organism: Phalaenopsis equestris (assembly GCF_001263595.1). Lineage (NCBI taxonomy): Eukaryota > Viridiplantae > Streptophyta > Magnoliopsida > Asparagales > Orchidaceae > Phalaenopsis > Phalaenopsis equestris. The sequence continues at coordinate 61,544 of NW_018165169.1, forward strand.
AAGAGGTTGGCAAAGAAACTGAAACCAGCTAAGCGAGTGGAGATAGAGGGGTTGTTTGCTCAATTCGAGGGATTCCGGAGATGGTTCAAGCTAACAGTAGGAAAGAACATGGTGGTTAAGTAGTCGATCCATCAACAAAGACTTCTACTAAAGTTCAAGCCCATCTAGGAGGCACTAACATTTCTCGGTCGATTAGTGTACAAGGAGTCGGCAGAAGTGACACATCGATCAATGAAAAGTGGTCGACTGTTGACTTTTTTTTCTTTTGATGTTAGTGGAACTATCTAGGCTGAAGTGAAATGAACTCTAGGTACATAATTCTCTTCAATTTTTTTTTCTTATTGTAGTTTATTTTCATTCACTCATTTGATTTTTGCTTCTTTTAGATGAGGATCCTCGTGTCGATGGATTACCAGTCAGTGGTTGAAGCTAAAATCTGACTTTACTGGTGAACCTCGTTCCCTTGGTGCTAATTAAAAGCAAGAAGAACGTAGTCGAAAGCTCGGTTGATCCTGTGGAGGCTTGGTGAAGAATTCTAAGGGATGCTTCATGTCCCCAATAAACTTGAGTCATCGTTTAGAAGAAAAGTGGAGTCTGCTTTGACTCGATGGGATGAGGATCTTCGTGTGGTGTTGGAGTAAATGAGGCATAAAGTAATTAATCTTTGCAGAGAGGTTGTAGAGCTACAGAAATATATGTTTATGCAAAGGGTTCGTTTTGAGGCCAATTATTGTATAGGCTAGTTAGAATAGGTTTAGTCCTAACAAAGGCGATCGATGACCAATTTCTAAAGTATCTTTTATTGGACTAGGGTTTGATTGTAATTATATTTTTTAATAAATAAAATATTTTATTTTTTGGCTATCTCAATTTTCATGTCGGCATGATGTTTTCTCTCGAAATCCTCGTGTAATTTTTCCACTTTTGTTGGATTTCTATAATTAAGGGTTAAGGGCCCCATTAATGCTCCTTCTGTCTTTTTCTTCCCTTATATTCTCACTTAAATTCTTTCATTCAATTTAGTTTTACCTGCTTGTTCTTCTTTTCTATTTTTTGATGGCACCCAAGAGAACTCCCTTGACCTTTGTTATGGTGGCTAAGACCAAGCGCTATATATTGTCTCCATCTAAAGTTATTTTCATGGCAGAAGCCTTTATCTTTGACCTAATCATCAAGCAGAAAGTCACCCGCCGGGATGAGAGGATAACAATTAATTAAGGAGATAATTTATTGATTTACTTTAATCAATTTGTTATGGGAAGTGATTGCTCTTATTTAATGAACTTTGGACCATCTTCAACTGGTAATAAGTTATTACCACACAAATCAAACAAAATTCCATTGTTGCGATAATGAAATGCATCATTTTCTGCCAATGAAAGAGAATCCCATGGCTGGCCTATCTATTCAGCCACATTCTCTCCTTTTATGTGGAGTTAGATGGATATGTCTAATTCAAAAAAATCATTTGATTTCAATTCTCTGGACAAGAAAGTATAAATTTTTCATTGCCTCGTCCTCTAAGAGCTGGGGTGTAAGGACTGTTTCGACCAGCAATGTCATTACAACCTAATTGAGGGGACTGACATTAAGGGTCAACTGCTCTCATTTCTCTAGTTTATTGAATCAGTGAACGTAAACTGAGTCTTCTTTCCAGAGGTTTTATAGTCGGATGATAGCAAAGTTGTGACCGCATTTGATGATGGTGAAGCCAAGAGGGAAAAAGAGGTAGCTTCTCGAACACCTTTAAAGAAAGCCAAGATAAAGTCCAGGCCTAAGGCTATGGCTAAGGCAAGAGAAGCCTCTAGACAAAAATCAATGACAGCTAGAGTTAGGACAACTGAGGCTCAAGGTGCAGTCAGCTCAATAGGTGAGGATTTTTTTCCATTTATGCAACAACAGTAGTCATTCAAACTCATAAACTAAAAAGTACTATTAGGAAGTGTTTAACAGTAGTTGTTCGACAAATTTTTTATTTATGAGCTAACATACGTGTCTCTTAGATGCAACTCCTTCCGGTCAGCAAGAAATTGGGGGGTCATCTGGTCACCCAAAGGAGGGCACTAAAGAAGAGGAATCTTTTGATAATATGAGAGCACGATCGGCTGCACACCACTAAAATGCTTCATTTATCAACCTGTATGTTAGGAGCAAGTCAATTGGCTTGCTACTCCCATGGAGATTGAATATGAAATCGATCTAGAAGTGCGATCTATGAAGAGAGTTTAATACCCTGAGAGTTAAGAGTCAGTCATGGAGTTGAATCCTCCACCCCCTCTATCTTACCAAAATAAGAGGAAAGGTTCCCCAACCAGCTAGGTTCCCTCTGAGGGTCTATGGATAAAAATTTGAAACTCTTGAGACGATCAGTTCACAACCATTGATTGATTGGTGGATTGGTAAGACAACTCACCAGCTGCTAAAATCTATCCTTCTACTTTTGTAATGGTTACTTCGTCGCACGCTTCTCCAGAAGCTTGAGGTCGATTGGTATCATATGAAGGCATAGGAGGCCTCCCACCTTCATTCAATGGCTCTGGATAGGGTCAAAATGAAGGGGGGTTGCCGTTTAAAAAGGGCAAAAAGTTTAGCCAGACTTGAAAAAGAAGGCATAGAAATAGACCATGGTAGCCAAGAAAAGGTTAGCAACGACTAAGGAGGAGCTCTCTACCAACCCAGATCTTTTGTTGATCACTGAACAAAAAAATCACGAGCTGAATGTCAAGATGTAGACGATGAATGTTGAGGAAGATTGTTTTCAGTCATTTCCATCCAACTAGAGGCAAGAGAAGATTTTAGGCAAACAACTCTGGATCAAAAACATCAGAACAATTGATTGAATCAGTCAGTTAGGCTTGATCGATCCAAAGTATGGTAACTTAAAGGAATTAGATGCTTTCTACACTAGTTTTGAGGGGTCATATGGGAATGACCCAGATGCTAAAATTGAAAGAGGATCTTTCAGTCAGCTCCTCGATACATAGAAAAGTTTTCTTTTTCTAGGAAAAACTTTTTGTCAACTTTATAAAGATAAACTCTTTTATAAACATAGAAATTTTGCACATTTCATTAAGTTTGGAGTGAGAATGAGACCATTCAGACATTTCATACCTTTGATTATTTTACCTTTCATCATTTCCTTGTGGTAATTGCTCGGTGATCAGTGTGTGTTTGATTGATGACTCAGACCCATATGAATAAATGTTGGGAGTTTTTTTAATTTGCATGGCTCAACACAAGTCTTGCAACATCTATCTCCTTTAGTTTCGGTCAGACTTGTCTCTTCGGTCGGCACACAACTTTTGTCAAAACTTAGGTGAATTGTGTTGCTTCCTTCACTTCAGTAAGGTAACCACTGTAACTATTTATTGCAGAGAGAACCTCCTCCAAAGCAAGATTAAGGTTAAGCTTTGACTAGTTTTTTTATGTTTGGTGTTAAGGGTCAATTTCTTGTTAGAGTGCTAATCAGACATCTATAGTCTTGTTTTCAGTTGCGTTTACATTTGTTGTTATCATCTGACTCGCTTCATACACTTTTCAAGGTTTAAATTACTCAGTCAGATCATCGCCTCAGCTGAACCTCACCTTTCGTCATGTCTTGGAAGGATCCTGCCGCTGCCTTCACAAAGGTAACCACCGAGACATCCTGTTGTGGTGATTTGCACCTTACCCTTCGTAGATATTGTCACTAGTAAGTAGGGAATTGCCTGAACAACTTTATTTGATTCAAGATTAGAGTCTAATAATTTTTGATGTAGCAGCATTAGAAAAATTATGCTTATCGGACCTCTCTTCTAGGTCTATGTCGGCATGGTTTTTGAATTCAAATTCTCTAAGTGTCAATTATATCTGGGAGGATATTACAAAAATTCATCATAACATTAGTTCATCATAATATTAGAAATGTTTTCAAAATAATACTCTCTATATTGATTAGGGTGTCGGTCGACGGAGTTAGGTCAATCAGTACTCTTGTCGGTTGGCTCATTTTGATTATCGAAAGCCAATCATCCATTTTGAGGTACTCTCCTTCTAGCTAAAACTTCTAAGAAGACCGAATAAAAGGCATTTTAAGCTATAGATATGTTCCATGAACTCCTTATCACTCTCCCTATTTAAATGTCTTTGAGATATGATTTTCCTCGTTTGTTTTGCTTCCCTGCTTGTTTCCAATATGTTCCACGCTCACCACACATTTTAAAATGTTGAATCCAAATTTGTCCTATGAAGCACGCCTAAGGATCGAAGAATTATGAATCTAGAAAAAGGAGTAGAGAGATAAGGAAGTAATAGAGAACACACAGACTTGCTCCGTAGGGGCAAACTAGAGTATTTCTGAGCTCTCTGATCAATTTTATATCTTGTAATTGAAGGGTTACAAAAGAGAAGAGTAGAGATATCTCCTTACAAAGTATGGATCTAAAGAGGAGACAAAAGTCCTTTTTACATACATTTGAGCCTTATTTATAAAGGATGTGAGGTTACAAAGTGAAAAATTATATATTTGTCCCTGCTTTAATAAAAGGTTACAAGACATTATTGTCTTTTATTGTGTCTTTTTGTATTTATAACTGATTTTGGCATCTTTTAATGTTTTTGGACCTTCCAATCAGCAAATCCTTGAGCTGGTCGACCATGCTGATGTCAACCATCTATTTTGTATGGATCTTGGATTGTCTTCGCCTTGTGAAGTCAGTCAGTTTTGAGAGTGATAGCTGGTCAGCCATAGCGTGGTCTGTCAGCTTATTATTTTCTTGGTGATCTTTGTAGGAAGCGTGAGAAAGCCCCGCTTTAATGCTTTTGAGAATGTTGAGGCTATCGAACCTTTATACAGTTGTTGAGGATATTGTCTGTTTTTTGTCAGCCTGGGTGGCTCTTTGGTCGATCGTCAACCTTTCTATCGGCGAATTGTCGGTTGGTTGGCTTTTCTTCACCCAGTCTGCTTTAAGAATATCTTTTAAACATAGATCGTCAGACTGGCTCAAGATTCTTGCAAGCCATTTTTTATTGTACAGTAATAGATAATTTTTTTTAACATAAAAATATAAAAAGAAGATAAATCACATGACTTAATCCCCCTAAAATAATTGAATGATTTACATGAATACCTCTCAAATCTTATGTATTAACATATCTAATGCTTAAACTTCAATTTTTATATATATGCCACTTTACCTATGGATGAAGTGATGTACTTTACTTTTTTAAAGTTAAAATAGCTATATGTTTTATGTGATATCAAAAACTTTTGGTGAAATAAATATATAAATAAAATTCTAGGTGTTAGATATGTAAATGCATAAAAATTGGGTGTAATGTATGTAAATGTCCCAAATAATTTCACTAGTCTTTAGTGCAGGTTATCAATTATGCCCTGGATCTCAATTGGCAAAGATACTAATTAGATATAAATTTGAACTATGGTGAATGGCTTTTATAGGCGTTGATGCTATCTTGAAGACATCGTTGATCATTTATATGTTCATTTTTTATAGATAGGAGACAAGAGGCCGTGAGATGCCATGAGTCAAATATTTGTTTTTCTTTGGTGGGTTTTGGGTGTCTGTGATGCGACTTTTGACGTTATGGGTTCTTTTGAATGATTTTTTAGTCACTGTTAGTTGATGTCACATGTGAAATCCTAATGAAGACAACTAAGTTCCTTTCTTCTTTTCGGTGCTGCAGTTTTTGAGGTTCTTCTAGATGATATTTTTTGGCGATATGCATATGTGACACACACAAGCTAGGTATTACGTTGGTTAAACGCAACCAACAATTCTTTTTGATAATGTTTGATGTCTTCTTGTAATGACAGATTTGCTGGTTGATATATAAAGTTCTCTGAAACCTCACACATGCATACAACTAAAACTAATAACTTTATTTATCAATTTCTACTTATGTTATGTCTAATGGGATGCCTTCAAAATCATTAATGGAAGATAAGCTCGAGGATTTTTGGTACCTCCAAAGGATTATAGTGCTACTGTAGAGTTCAGAGTTCTCTGCTAACTTTATGTCAGCCACATAGCCACGAGAGATAGTTCTACAGGTGGCCCCGAATAATAACAGTGAATTGTGACTTTTTTTGTGGGCAAATAAACTGAAAGATTCCACTGCCGAGAGTGATTAGGCATGAAGAGTATTCCCAGCGGACAGCTTAGCTCGTGACATACTTCGTTAGTATTTTAAAAATGATCTTATCATATTATTAAATATTTTTTTAATTAACTTTTAATTAATTGTTGTAATCATGATACTCACTGTTAAATGAGGTGTATATGTTTTTTTTTTTGTCGAGCTATACAGTAAATTTTGCTTCTAAAATATAGAATATATTATTATGACAGCTTTGTTGCAAATAACATTATTATACTGGGGCAAAATAATCATTTGTCCAGAAACAACTGCAACACAGTTATTTCAAACTAAAAAAAAATAAACAGACAGCCAGCTTATCCACACTAGCTTCTGCGCAGTAGCTTCCTATAGCAGCTGCTGCGTAGCTGCTTATTATTAAGTTGTAGCTGCCCCAAATGGACCCTTTGTTAAATAGCACCTAAATGATGAAACTAATGCAAATATGAAATGAAGAACTAATTAATAATAATTAAAAATTAAAAATTGCCATAATTTAACAATAATACTTTTTTTTGGCAATTGTAAATTATACATATAACATTATAGAGTTATTAATCAGACTAAATAAAATTTTAACATTATATGAAATATATAAAAATAAATAAATTCAGCGTTTCACATATTTCATAAAATAAAAATTACTTAAGATTAAAAAAAATGACAAATAAAAAATATAAAAAAAAATAAAAATAATTTAATTTAAAGTTGACAAATTATTTTTCGAATTGTTATATGTCTACGAGATCTTTTTCAAAAAGTTTTCAAATCATCATATTTAATGTTTTCAATTGCTGCATCATTGAAATATCCGACATAAACACATTCAAAATTTTTTTGGTTATAGATTTGTAGTACAAGCAAACAAATAATAGAAACTTTCAAATTTAAAAAAAATAGAAGCTTACATTAAGCTTGCTTTTTGAATGGTATGATCTGATCTTCAGTAGATGGAACAACATCCTTTGTAAATTTCACCCTCTAAATCACCATACACAAGTTCAAGAGTAGGTTGTTCATCAAGAACCTAAAACTCCGTTTTCTCAATACTCATGTAATTCAGAAGAACATAATTTTTTTTAAGCCATTTAAAATATAAATATAAGATTTTTTTTCAAGTATGTCTTAACATGAATTGATTAAATTTATTTTATTTCCATCTTCAAAAATTAATAATGTTATTAAATACTTACAAATTTTCACTTTTCATTTTTATTGAGTAATCATTAAGATAAGAAAATTCGGGAAAACATAAAACATGCGGGAGAAAGGAATTAAGGTATGAAGGCTTGGGAAACAAACTCGTTGGCATATGAAGTAAGTTGGGACTCCAGACCTTACGGGCAGTTTGGGATTAATACTGGATTAATTTTAATTTTCTAATTTCGATTTCTGAAAATAAAATATACGAAACAAATTAAAAAATAGTATTTATTTATCTATTTTTAAGTTTTATTTCTGTTTTTTTATTTTTTGGAGGAAGACCTACATTTTTTAAATACTAAAAAATAGAAAAAATATATTTTTATCAGTTTTAAAACACCAAAAGCAACGCGTCCCCCTTTCGTCGCCACCGGCTACCTCTGGCTACTGCCAGCCGCTCGATGTTGCCCATCTTCTCCGCCCGCCCCAAAGGACCACTGCACGCCCCCCCCCGAGCCGCCTGCCGACCACCCGCTCCAGCCCTCCTCCTGTGACTGTCTGCCCGCCTGCAGTTGCCGCCAGCATTCAATGGCTGCTAGATGCCACTGCTGCCGCTCATCGCCTCTACCTGTGACCGACCCCGGCTGCCCGCAGCCACCTCGTAGTTGCCCGCCCACCTATAGGGTTTGTTTTTGTTGCGTGGTGCAAGGAAGACGTCATTTATTACCAAACATATTTTCTAAAAAAATAAAAATAAAACAAAAAAATAAAAAAAAATAAAAATTTAAAACATATTAAAAATAAAAATAAAAATAAATAAATAAAGTGATCCCAAACAGGCTACAGGTAACTTACTATGAATGTTGTCAAAATGCCGGCTACTATTAATATTCCATTGTGAAAGACGGCTAACGACTCGAACGCAGTGAGCAGCTCCACGATTGAGAACTCGCACCGTGCGGCTTCCTTGAATGCAAAATGGAAGAGCGACAAGAACTGGAAATGTGAACGACTTTTTTGCATTGTCACAAAACTTGTGATTTTACAGACCACAAAATAAAAACCGTCTAATCAGTTCACAGGTCTATAGTTCGAAGAACCAGTTTGACAGGGACGGGTCATCAGCTCGCAGTCCAATTGGTTGAACTAGACGATTCCATCGAATGTTTAGTTGGATGAATTTCTAATATAATAAAAACTTATATAATGTATATGAAATTTATTATTTAGTTTATTTACAATGTATTTAAAAGTTATTTAATATGGACGCATTTTAAATATATTGTTTTGTATAAAGTATTGTTTGTCGTTATGGACTGTCAACCATTATCATTGATCGTTGCCCTTGGCCATCTTCATCAATCACCACTTCGGCCCATCGTTGTTGATGAAACCCGCTGACTCACACCTCTCGTCTGTCATCCATTACTCGTTCTTATCACTTAGAGGGCACAACGTTCTCAACCACCCCCACCATCGATCACTTAAAGTTGGCTGCGAGCCCCCACCACCATTTTCCACAACCATTGCTGCTGTCCTCCACCACCTGTCGACCATTGATCGTAGTCACTAACAATTATCATCGCCTATTAGCGCCATATTTAACGTTGATTTTAATTTTTCCAAACCTAATAAGAAAATTTGTAGTTTTTTATTTATTTTATACCAAACCAACAAATTATATAGTATTCCAAATACAATATATCATATTTTTTTAATTCAAAATATCATGTTTACACTACATTCCTTTCACAACAAACTAAATTGCTCCTAAAATCTATTGCGGGGTAATTTGATTTTTATGTTCAATGAACTTATGCCTGAAATAAATTTTTAATGAGATGAACTAAATATCAAATCTATTTGAACTTGAACATAGACATGCCAAATTAAAGTACTACCAACATAGACATGCCAAATTAGAGCACTACGAGTATAATTGGTAGTTAAAGGACCATGAGTATAATTGGTAATTTCATTACATTTTATGAAGGTGCAAACAATCTTAAAAAGGTTTGTGCTCCATCATTGAATAATGGTAAGATATTTAAATACTTAAAAAAATTATTTTGATGAAATGCTTCACCATAGACAATCTAATTAGATTGTGAGATTTTTTGAAAATAAAATTGATAAAATAATTCAACAAAGCTTATTATCAACACCATATTTGATGCACATCAATTTCAATAAGTCGATTTATATTTCATCACTATTATCATCGATGCACATCATTGCTAACAAGTTTAATGGAACTATCAGTGTTAATATTGATGTGCATCAATGCCAAAAAAAGTCAATGATTGTCGTAGACAACAATTTTGATGCCAACTTTCCCAATATTGCTCAAGGATTCCACCATACCAATATGAATGCATAACATCATCCATAAGCCCAACACTTGCTATCAACATTAATCTTGTCGCCTGCTCTTACCAGAAAGATAGATGCACTCCATTACCACCAAACATAATGTACTTCGTCACCAAACAAAGCTATCATCCATTTGCAACAACCCAAACATTTTCCACCACCATACACAAAAAACTAATGTTTGCTATAAAATTTACTCTCAATGCCCTCCATCTCCAACAAGATTATTACCTATAATTAACATAAAATGTTGACACCTTAAGCATCTAACATAAATATTATGGCGTATATTTGAACCCTAAAAGAAACACTTACAAACAGTGTAAGAAACCCAAAAAATTAATATCAAATATAGAAGAAATGGAAATAAACATTAACTATAAAAAATACAAATATAATAAATAGTGTATCTCTTCAACAACCATTACAATTAATATTATAATGAACACTCAAATCACCCTTCTATTATCTTATTCATAATTTGTTCCCTCAACTTTGTCATCTCACTTGCACCTTCCCATCTTAGTAAAGGTTCGGGAACATCATTTTCAGCCTGTGATAAAGAATGTCCAAGTCATTACTCAAATGCATCGATAGGGACATGCTCATGACCCTCGTTTGCCCTACAGAAGTTGATGACGTTGCAAGAAGGATGTCGTCAAATGTAATTTGTTAGGTCATCGTGGCAATCACAATTTGCACCTAATTAGGAACGGGTAAAACGGGCAAAGTATAACTTATTTCTTATTCCAAACACCAAAAGTCTTCTCAATGACACCACGTATGGAGTAATATCTTTTATTTGACATTTTTTTCTTCCACGCATGACATTTCTGGCTCGCTCAAAGTCTGGTATGTGGTATCTTGTATCAGGATAGGGCTTGAGATACCCTCACTACAAAGAATATCTAGCATCAACCAAATAGTATTAACCTGATGTGAATTTCATGATTCATATTGCGGGAAAAATGAATTAGGAGAGTAGCTCAATCTCAAGCGTACCTGTAGGTGGATTGAGAATATTGTACTTGATATTTCGTGTTACAAATTTGAAAAGTTGACCCATGTGCACTACCTTCCCAACTGTCCTTGACAAAGGTTAAACACATGTTGAAGTCGTATACCACCATGACATTCTGCGTCAGGGATCCATAATGACTGATGAATGCGATCTTCTCATTATTTGGAACACATGTATCAACGTGTGTTTCATCGATTTCTCTAATACAATTCTATAAAGATAATGAAGGTTTACGTGATTACGATATTTATTTGAAAATTGAATGTAATAAATTAGAGAAATTAACTTAAAGCATAACATGTACCGCACATTGTGTAAAATCTCTGTGGGTTTCGTTCGAACCTAGGATCTGTTGTTTTTATGGCTTGTAAAGAAAAACTTATAAATGCATTCAACCTTACTGAGAAGTATCTAAAAATTATTTCTAAGGATTGTTGAATTCGCTCCATTGCTCCTCGCATTGATTCATTCTGTGATAATATACAGAGAGTTATCCCCAACACCTCTCGCAATGTCGACCTGGATGAGCCATAAAGTTCATGTTTTCTATGAAGCTCTCCCTATAGATCAGTGAATACCGCCTATTTCATGTGGAAAATATTGCTAAATCTGATTGAGTGGCCCGCAAGCAACTCCATGACACCTATGTCGTCAGCATATGAGGTTGTCATGCAAAGGGAGTGCTCTATGTACGAGTTATAATATTCGTACATCAAGCATACGATAATTGCAACTCTACTTATGTGCCTTCCTTTGATTTTTTTCATATATTTCGGTATCGAAGTGGCTAACACATAAGCGTTAATGAATTAACTACAATCATATAAGCTTACGAAGAAAATGAACACATAAGTATCATTGAATAAGCATATAAAACATGTCCTAAGCAGTTTAAGTATCCAAAGTAAAATAAAAAATAAAAAACAAATATAAATGTTCTATGCAATTATAAATAAAAATAGCCTCTCAAATGTTCCTACATTTATAAAAATATCGTAGGTACACCACTGGGTATCTCGATGAAAAAATCTTTTCGAGTCAAATCTTCAAGCAACTTCAGTGAAAACAAATATAGTGGCAAGTCGTCAAAAAATTCTAGAGTTGTATTCAAAATTTCCAGAACCACCTGGACATAAGTTGCTTGAGATGTGTTGGGTTTAGTGCTGCATGAAGCCACCAGCTGAGATATCTAGCTTCTAAGAAAAGGAGCTCCAATTTTCTTTTTATTTTCAACCTGTGGATTTAGAACAACTCATGGACTCAAGTTCATGGAGGTCCGAGCTGAGACCATCAGTGGAATCAACCATTTGGTCCGCTCCCAAATTTTTGGGGATGCCACCAAATCCTGTCTCATTGGGGGCACATGCATTTTTGCTCTTTGTCACGACAACCCAAAACCTACGATTCAACTTCTCTTCCAACTCAGGATCTATTCCAATGTATTTGAATTTTACATATCGAAGTGGCTAACACATAAGCATCAAATAATTAGCAAAAATATGAAATCCACAATATCACATATTAAAAAAAAATCAAATTGTCACAATATCATCACCACAAGCTTCATACCAACACCTCCACGCACAGACAAATCAAGACACCAACACTTCCACACGAGCACATCCACACACCACACCACCATCACATCACACACCAACACATCTAAAAACCATAACACTACCTCAACACCACACACCACCACCTACTCATCACACAACCACTTTATACCACCACATCACCACCTCCACACCACATAACTCTCCTACACCACCACCTCCACACCACACCAACACATCCACATCACATAACACACCCAACACATCCAAACACCACCACCTCCACACAATACACCCAACACACCCAACCAACACCTCCACTCCTCATAACCACCCAACACATCCACACACCACCATCTCCTCATCTCACAACCACCCTACACCACACAACTCTCCATCACCACCTCCTCCACACCACACCAACACAACCACACACCACAATCTCCACACCACACAACACCCGAAACCGCCACACCGACACCCAACACATCCATACCACACAACACAACACATCCACACATCACCACCTCCACACAACACACCAAACACATCCACCTGACACCTACACACCTCACAATCACCCAATACATCTACACATCACCACCTCCTCATCGCACAACCACCCTACATCACCATCTCCACTTTCCTACACCACCACCTCCACACTATAGCAACATACCCACACACCACCTTCTCCACACCACATCCACACCAAACAACTCTCTTACGCCACCACCTCCACATGCCATTTGCATGTCCAATTACAACCACCACCATATTTCATGCATCAACCAAATAGAGCAAGGAAAAACCACCACCACACCACACCACACCACACCACACCACACGACCATCCAATTACCAATTTGCATTTCCAATTACCATCACACAACTCTCCTATTTGCATTTTCAATTACCACCATGTCACACAACCATCCAACACCTACAAATTCCTCATGCAATCACCATCACCACCAAAATTTGGGCATCAACCGAATAGAGCAAGAAAAAATCAAATCCATCAACCGAATGTAGCAAAAAGAACCCAAATTATCAATCAAGTATAGCATAGAGAAACTCCAACATCAACCAAAACCCATCTAACGATAAGAGGGCAGGGAACTCAGGAAAATCATAACACATAATTATTTACAAAATCAAAATGCCCCCACATAGATAAGGTAGAGAATACCACAACAGATGGGAGCAGAGAGAGAGAGAGACTTCTGGAAAGAGAGCGGAGAGGAAATGATCCAAATCCAACCAAGAACAGAGAGGAGAGGGAGAGTAAGAATGGCAAGCTCACTAACAACCACCGACACCTAACATATTCAAATGAAACCAAAGTCTACCTATCTGAGCCACAGATCCAAGGGGATCAAGAGAAGAATTTTAGGGCAAGAATGAAGAGAGAGAGAGAGGAGATGAAGGGGTAGTAGAGTCGAGCGAGTGGTATGCTGGACGAAATGGTAGCGGGGTAAATAATTGAGAAGAAACGCAAGCCACAAAATCGAGCCTACAACCCACATTTTATAGAAATTATTCAAAGTCATTTCCGTACTACAAAACGCCGTAGTGGTGTGCAGCCGCACCACAGGTAAAGAGCCACCCCAAATTGGAAAAATTATTCCATACGGACGGCATATGCAGAAATGCAAGCACCGTCCGATCTCCACCATTGATCAGGCCAAAGTAGTATTTCAGTGAGCCCAATTTTTTTAACTAAGAAATTAATAAAAACTTCGATCAACGATGAAGATAGGACGGCATATGCATCTCCTCATACGCTGTCCGTATGAGATAATTTTTCCCCAAACTGTATCTAATATTTATATCTATTTCAGCCCCCTCTTAAATTCAAGTTGAACTAATAAATTTTAAAACTTTAATTCTTCTAATTTGATGTCCAGGTTCTCAAAACCTTGCGAAACATAAATTCACCCCTTTCAGTAAATCACCATAATTAGTTTTTATGAATCGCCAACTAAATTTCATAATAGATTAAATTTCTTAAAATCCTAATATCCATAACGAACTTTACAGTGTTTAAAAAAATTAATAAAAATACTGTAAAGTTCAAGTTAATCGAGAGCATGGATATTTTCAACAAATTTGAATGCAAGTCTCCAACTACCCTTATTTACAAAATTAAAATGAAATAATTACATAATAGAGCATTGCCATTTACAAATCAAATACATTTAAGTGATTTTTTTGAACTTTCAAATCAATATATTTTCTCGAAACAACTTTAAACCACTCCGAATTTGAAAAAATGGAATACATGCGCGCACATCCGATTTGACATACTTCATCCAGATCCACAAGTTCAAAGAAAAAAAAAAAATGAAATATGAAAAAGGGTTACATCTGGCATTAGATAAGCTACGGAAAAAACCTTTTTTTATTTACATGAAAGATCTACCATTTCGAATTTTCAGAGCCCTAAACCAGATATTTTGAAAATTATATCTTCACAAAAAAAAAAGGACTCATCTCGTTGCCTTACAACCAAAACAAAAATAACTCACCCGTTTAAAAAAAACTTTTCCTCCTCCATCTTATTCATATCTACAAACAAAATTACAGGTTAGAGGAGAACGGAGATCAGAGCCCCAGCGATTTTAATCATTGTACAACAAGGAAAACATTTCATCCTCACCCAAAGCCCTTCACCAATTTATTCTTACTTTCTATCCTTCTACTTCTATCAAAGTAAAAAGATCGCCGGAGCGATTAAAACGCCGGCTAAATTTTTACGCAACGGCAGTGATTCCGCATCCACGGCGGCGGCCTCCATCAAGGCAGTCGAAGCCCTCGATCCTTACAGCCGCTGGCTTCAAGCCAATATTTGTTCGAGCACAGTTACCGGAGCTGCGTGGCGACATCGGTGACGCGGTGGCGGAGCCGCTAGATAACGCCGGCAAGGGTGAGGGATGCGGGCCTACTGTTCGATTTTCACCAAACCTGGCGTCTACCACAGGATTCCCCGCCCTGCTTGGCGGAGAGCCGCAGAAGAACGGAGGTGACATCGATAAAGATTCCCCTCCCTAAGAAAATAAACATAATCTGAGTAAATATTGATCCTTTTCACGATCTTGATCAGGAAAGAAAATAAAAAAAAAACAATTTTTTTTTAGAATTTGCGATCATTAAGAACATACATACCTTTGGGAGAAAGTAATCGAGGAAATCGAGACCAGGCTTAGAACTGCAGGGCTCCGCTTGATGGCTGGGAAAGAAGTAGAAAAAAGATCAGATTTTTGAGTTTAAAGTCCGGATCTAGAAGAAGGAGATCGGAAAAAGTTGTAAAAAAAAAACCTGCTTTGCCACCGTATGGGACGAGCGACCTCAGAGGCTAGTAGAGGGCTGAGCCGGCGAGGTTTTGGGCAGAGAACAGGTGATTTACGGTCACCGGCGGCGAGATAATCTCGGGAGGCAGCCAAAGTGTTCATCTGCACGGCGTAGTGGTTCATACTCGATGAACTCCTTCGGATCTGCAGTCAGAGCAACTGAAATGAAAAAAAAGAGGGATTTTAATCATATAAAAAGCTAGGAAACGGAGAGCTTTAAGTGTTTTTTTCGGAGGAAGGTAGCAGAGATTCAAGTGAAGCAACTCAAAATCAAAAACTGCGTGTTTTGTGAGAGAGAGAGAGAGAGAGAGAGAGAGAGAGAGAGAGAGAGAGAGAGAGAGAGAGAGAGAGAGAGAGAGAGAGAGAGAGAGAGAGAGAGAGAGAGAGAGAGAGAGAGGAACCTTTGCTGCCTCGCTTAGGAGAGACGATAAGGATGAAAAAGGGACGCCCGAGCGGACAGAGCGATAGTGGTAGAGGGGTGGAGGAAAAGTACCGTGAGGGTGATCTTATAGAGGGGAGATGAATTCAACCACGGTGTCCAACTTTTTTTCGTTCCAATGACTTTTGCTATTTTGATGTTATGTTTTAATTAAATTTATTTCTTAAGATGACTTTATTTTAGAATAACTTTTAAAAAATATTTTTGAGAAAATATAAAAAATAAATTTTTATTAATTATTTGGTATTTAAATTTCTTATTTTTGATCATAGAGCTATGTTTGGCAAAAAAGAAACTTTTTTTTTATGGGGTCATAGATTTAAGGAATTCTATATTGAAAATATTGACCTTACTCATCCGATAAGATAACATTCTAATAAAATTCAACTCAAATGGAAGAAAGAATCTAAAATGCGTGAGCATGTCCCTATTTATTTTCATAGCAAATTCGTGAATTTCATTTACCCGTTCCCTGCAAAATAAAAATTAAATCTCTCATTACGGGCTCATCGGGAAAACACTCTGCTCTAAGAGAAATTTCCAAATTAAGAAAATTAATTAGCGAAAATTATCTGAAAATTAGTTATTCGTGGCGACACGATGTGTGGTTTATAGCTAATGGGGAAGTGAACGGATTTATGATTGTCGTCGAAGTCCACTAGTTTTTTCCCATAATTTGTTGAAATGTAATGTAATTTTACAATTTTACTTCAAATTTCAATGAGTGCTGAAAAGGAAGGACGCACGATCCAGCTCAGATTCACGATGGAATTTGTTTTAGGATTAGTGAAGGGACAGTTTTAACATTTTTGGAACGGACCAACGAGGGAAAAACGAACCTAATTATATTCGAATTTTAAGTTGGTTTTAAATTAACAAATGGAATGAATTTTTTTAAATAATATATAGAAAAAATTAAAAAACCAAAATGATGGCTCCATTTGCTATGCTAGGGCTTGGAGTGAAATGGCTTTGGCTCCCTTGATTGGTGGTGTGCTGGTGTTCTGGCCTTGCCATAACCGGAGTTCGCGGAGATAAGTTGTCTTTTGCGGAGGTGGTTGCTCAACGCAGCATCTCCCTTGTCATTGATTCCAAAAACTACGTTTTCCCTCGGTCGTATCAGGACACTTTAGATGTTAATGGAGCTCAACTTTTCGTAAGGAAATCATGTAAGAAATGCGATAAACTGACTTTATTCCTCTTTGACAGTGACACCTCTGCTTTGTTTCTTCCTTGCAAATTCACTTTATTAGAAAAAATATTTTATGGCCACCCTAAGATGGAAATGATTCAGAAAGCTTTTGGTGGCTTGAAGCTACTAGGTGAATATTCTTACTCAAACTCAGTTGGAAGGGGGACTGTGATTTAAATTCAACATGACAAAAATTTGAAGAAGAATGGATAGTTCAAAGGACTATAGGTAAAAGGAAAGGGAATGAGGAACTGTGTAATCTAAAGGCTCAAAATATAATCTCAAACAATTACTATCTCGATCTAGCATGAGATGCTACCCTTCCTAGGACTACTAGGAAGGGTAAGTCAACTCATGATGATTAGAATATCAAGGGAATAGTGGATCCATCTTCCCTTAATAAACTCGTAAATCTTAGAAGAATCCGCAAGTTATCCTGTTTTGCTATTTTGGAAGCCCTTGCAACTACTCATAAAAACACATTCTAAGGAAATTGGAGAGGTTTAATTTCTTTGATAATATTACTAACAAAATTTAGTTGTTATGGAGGAAGGAGGGGAAAAACAAACCTAATTATATTCAAATTTTAAATTGGCTTTAAATTGACAAATGGAATGAACTTATATATAACAAAAAATTAAAAAACGAAAATGATGGCTCCGTTTGCAATGCTAGGGCTTGGAGTGAAATGGCTCGGGCTCCCTTAGTTGGTGGTGTGCTGGTGTTTTGCCCTTGCTATAACCGAAGTCGGTGGAGATAAGTTGTCTTTTGCAGAGGTGGTTGCTCAACGCAGCATCTCCTTTGTCAATGATTCCAAAAATTATGTTTTCCCTCTATTGTATGATACACCTAAAATATATGCATTTTTAGACCCATATTTTATACTCATTTTTTGTGATATTGCACTTTAATCGAAGGTATTTTTATGGTTTCTTGCAGGTTATTGAATTTTAGGATTTAAAGCAAAAATGGTGAAATTTGGAGCAAAAATGAAGAAGTTGAAGTTTGTTCAACGCCAATGGCGCCAGAAGCAGCGCCGACGACACCGTTTGACAGAGAGGGCGAATTTAGTTACAGGACACTGGCGCCGATGGCGCCAATGTCGTTCAGCCCGATTTTTAGAAGATTCGACGAATCTGGACACATTTTGAGCAGTTTTTTGAGGCACCTATTGAAGAACCACTTTAGGCTTTATTTGGGGCCAAAATTGATCAAAAAGGAGACTCTTTCTGCCATTTCATCCCCTCTATTCAACCTTCTATAATCACACATTCTTCCATTTTTCACTCCACAATCATTTAGAGTCCATTGTTCTTATAATTTAGAGTTTTGTGGAGAGATTAAGTGTGATTTCTCAAATAGTGTTGGAGAAGGAGAAAAAGTAAGAGATTTCTTCTTCCTTCATTTTCTAGAAGAGGCTACAAGTTATTTTCTTTGAGAAAGAGTTTCAGATAAGTGTTGTTTGTTTATTAGTGTTGTATGAACTTTCTTTTATATATCAAATTTATGTTTTGTTGAATATTTCTCATGAAGTCTGAGTAGTTTACTTTATCTTTCTTCCTACTCTGAGATATGGTGAAATAAAGAGATAATATGCATGTGTCAATATTAAAATATAAAATAAATTGTGATGATTTTTCAACTCCAAACTTAATTTACTTTTTGATCTGGCCAATTGAATTGTTAAAATATGTTGTGAAACATATGATCCGGGAAATCGAGTATGAGTTCTTCAACAGAATGAGGATCACATTTGATTCCATGAAGGAGAACTTTGTTGATGGAATTAAGTGCAAATAAATAGGAAAATATACTTTGTTGGGTGTGGAATTGGAGAACCTTTTGAGTGACAGATTAAAATCCCTAATTTGGTCTTAGTGTTTAAAAACTAAAGCGAGAGTTAGCCTTCAGGTGAAAGGAAAGTGGGAGCTATGGAGTGGGAGTCAATATCCTCTTACCCTAGCCATGGATTTAGGGACTAAACATGGGATTAGCCAATGATTTTCTATAACACATTTCTATAACACTATATCAAGGTAGAGAATTAAAACTGCTCCTATTTGGCACAATACATAATTGAGCCATTTATCTGCCATTTATCTCATCTCATCTTCATTTATCTCATCTCATCTTACCATAACCTCATTGTAGTGGGAAAGATGCTTTTTCACATAAGAATTTTTCATCACATAAACATAATTTAATAGTTAATAGATTTGTAGTTTCTGTTTAAACTTTGTATTTCAGTTTTGTTATTTAGTTCTAATAATATCTCAACATTCGAAATTAGTGACAGTAATTTCGTATTGACTTTCTATGAATTTTCTAGTAAATTTCTAGTAAATTTATTAAACATTTCCCATAGGATTGATATTTGGGGCTTAAATAGATCATTTCATCTAAGTTGTCTACTACAAAAACTGGTCCTCCTCTATCCTTGTTAGTGTCCATGTAATCTTATACATTGTCATAAAATATTGCATCAAGCCATTTGCACTATTGCATAGCGGAGTCAACTATACAATTTTTACACAACTATATTATCGTGGGATCAAGTTTTTGGCGCGGTTGCCGAGGAAGGTAACGGTAAATTAAGTAGATTTACTAAATTAGGAAATTTAGAGATAATTATATAAAAAATAAAAAAAATTCAAAAATCCAAAAAGAAAATATATTTTTATTCAAGAGTTATTTTTAAGAAATTTTTCTTTGCTTATTATATTTATTTATGTGAAATATTGGATCTAAAGGTTTAGTGCCTTACGATTCAGAATTAGAGCATACTATTAGAAAAATTCAAGAACAACAAAAGAAATTAAAAATTTAAATGAAATGGCACATAATTTAAATAATCAAATAAACAAAAATCAACAAAGACCATTAAACGATTATGCTAATCCAACAACAGATGAACTTCACCTGACTATTCAAAATCCTGATGTTTCAGCTAATTCATTTGAGCTTAAACCTGCTATTATCCAAATCGTACAAAATAATCAGTTTGGAGGAACACCTATTGAAGATCCAAACTTATATCTTGTTAATTTTCTCAAAATTTATGCTACTTTTAAATATGACAGAGTGTCTAATGATGTTGTTAGGCTTAGAATTTTTCCTTTTTTTATTAAGGGATAAAGCCAAGGCTTGGTTAAATTGATTAACACCTAGATCTATTAGAACTTGGAGAGAACTATCACAAAACTTTTTAGCTAAATATTTTCCACCCTTGAAAACTGCTAAACTTAGAAACAACATTACATCTTTTTGTCAATTTGAAGGGGAATCGATATATGAAGCTTGGGAAAGATTTAAAGATCTTCTTAGAAAATCTCTACACCATGCTCTACCAGATTGATTAATAATTCAAACATTTTATTATAGATTAATAGGATCACTTAGATCTATTATAGATGCTGCTGCGGGTGGATCACTAATGTCAAAACCTTTTGATGAAGCATATTCATAAATTGAAGAGATGGCTACAAACAATTTTCAATGACCCTCCAAAAGGGTAAATCCTAAGAGAGTAGCTAGTATTCATGATTCTGATGCAATGTCTATTTTAGCATCGCAATTTGCTGTTGTTTAGAAAAAAATTAATCAAATAGGAGTGAACTATTATCAAATTTAGAGGAAAATTCACTAGGATAAATCATTGATACTCAATCATCTTATGAAAATTTAAATGCTCTAAATAATTAAAATAACAATACCTATTCTAACTTTTATAATCTTGGATGGAAAAATCACCATAATTTTAGTTGGAATAATTATAAAAATTCGGTAAATTCCTCCGGAAATTTGAACAACCAAGGAAATCCTAGCTATTGACCTTATTATACTCCTGGATTTAACTCTAATCCTAACCCACAAGTTAAGGAAAAGAAGTTGATGATGGAATAAGTAATGTTAAATATGGGAAATCAAATACAGAATCAACAAATACAGCAAATACAGAATCAAGGGGTTGCTATTAGAAATATTGAAAGTCAATTAGGACATATTGCTACTGTACTCAGTTACAGACCTTCTGGAATTCTTCCGAGTACGGTGTAAGTTAATCCAAAAGATCAAAATAAAGAGCAAATTAAAGCTATTCAATTGCGAAGTGGAAAAGAAGTTAAAAAAAGGATCCAAAGAGAAACTGAAGTTGATGAAGAGAAGGAAGAAATGGAAAGAGACCAAAATAAAAATTAACAAACACATGGTCCTTTAGAAAAACAATTACCTCCGTTTCCTTAAAAACTGAAGCAGAAGAAAAAAGATAAATAATTTACAAAATTTTTGGAAATCCATAAGAAGTTAACGATAAACATTTCTTTTGTTGAAACTTTGGAACAAATGCCAAGTTATGTGAAATTATGAAAGATACACTAAACAAGAAAAGGAGGTTTATAGATCATGAGACCGCTGCACTCAGTGAAGAGTGTAGTGCTATTATTCAGAAAAAGCATCCTGAAAAATTAAATAATCCTGGTAGTTTTGTTATACCTTGTGCTATTGGTGAAAAGTTTTTTGGAAATGCTTTATGTGGTTTAGGAGTGAGTATCAATCTTATGCCTTTATCGATCTTTAAACATTTATACTTGGGAGAGATTTCCTCTACTATTGTAACTCTTTAGTTAGCTGGTCGATCAATAACTGATCCAAAAGGAGTTATAGAGGATGTATTAGTAAAAGTGGATAAATTTATTTTCCCTGTAGACTTTATAATATTGGATATGGAGGAAAATAAATAAATTCATATTATTTTGGGGAGACCATTTCTTGTAACAGAGAGAGTTGTGATAGATGTGCAAAAAAGAAAATTAATAATAAGAGTTAATGATCAAGAAGTAACATTTAATATTGCAAAAGCTATGAAATATCCAGTAATAGAAAAAGATAATGAATGTTTTAGGATGAAAGTAAATGATTATCTAAGTAATGAGCAATTCAAGAGTGAATTTAAAGACAAATTAAAGCAAGGAGAAATTTTTGAAAACAAGGACAAAATAAAATAAGAAGATTTGGATTATATTCAAGACAAATTTGAAACTTTAGACTTGTTAGAAAACGATAAAAAAAATCTTATTCCTTCAAGTATTAAACCACTTGAACTTGAACTGAAAATATTACCTGTCCATTGATACACCTAAAATATATAGTATTTTTAGACACATTTTTATACCTATTTTTGAGATATTGCGCTTTAATGGAAGGTATTTTTGTGTTTTTCTTGCAGATACAGGTAAAAAGGGTGAAAAATGCTTACAGGAGTGAAAAAGGATCAAATTTGGAGTAAAAAGGTGAAAAATGTGCAAATGAGTTTTGGTGCCTAAGCGTCAAATCCGGTGCTTAAGTACCGAGTAAATAGAGAAGGCCGCGCCTAAGCGCCAGGGGTCCTGCACTTAAGTGCCAGTGGCAGTTATTTGGCGAGTAAATTCAGTTTCTGCAAATTTTGAAGAGGTCTTTGAGGCACCCATTGGTTTAATAGGGGGTTATAACCACCATGGATAAAATTATCACGAAAGGATGCATCTCTTAGGGAAATACATCGAATCTAGACATATTTTGAAGAGTTTCCAAGGCACCTCTTGGAATACTATAAAAGAAAGAAGCGAGGAATTTGAAAGGATTCCTGAAAGTATTGGAAAGTTTTGAAAGTTATCATTTGGGGAGTTTGTTCGGAGAGATTTTCAGGCACCACTTTTACTTTTATTTTATTCTTTTTGTTATTTTATTTTGAGTGATTGTAAAAAGAAGAGAGCTAAAGGAACTTCAAGGGTTTGGTAGAGAACTTGAGAAAAGTTTTTATCTTTTTTTTCTAAACTTCTTTGGTTTTAATTGAGACTTATTGTTGGTTTGATAATGATTTCTACTTTTAAACTAAAGTGTGCTTTTATTTTCTCTATGGATTCTGAGTAGTTATGGATTCTGAGTAGTTTTCTTTGAGTAGTTTTCTTTATCTTTCTTCTTAAAATGATAAGTAATTAAGTTTTGGATGCAAATTGTGGAAAGTATTGATCTTTAATATTAGAAGAAGTTGTGATGATTTAAATCCATGCACTTCATTTACTTCTTGATTTGGCCAATCCAGATGTTAAAATTTGTTGTGAGAACATGTAAGAACCGGGCTGGTATTTTCTCAGTCAATA
>NW_018165169.1:85364-88969 GCF_001263595.1 Phalaenopsis equestris
AAGTGCATATTGTATAAATTCCTTGTGGGTTCGATATTCAGGTCTTAATCAAAAAGTTCTATATTACTTGATAACAATACGTATACTTGCGTAGTATCCCAATATATATATAAATTAAAAGTTAAATTCTTATTTTTCTTTAGGATCATTTAGGATCAAGTTTTGGTTTTGTTGTAAAGTAATGAAATATAAGTGAAAAATATAATCAAAATTATTTCTATATTTTTGCATATAAGTCGTAATCGAGATCAAGTTATTGGCACCATTGCCGAGGAGAAATTGATTTTAAAAGTAAATTTCTATTTTTAGAGAATTTAATTTAAACTTTAAAAGTTATTGCATCTTATTTTGAGTGTGTTTATTTTTGTTTTATTATATGTTAGTGTATGCGTGTTCAAGTTCTGGCCCTACGATTCTGAATTAGAAAGAATTATTAGAAAAATCAGAAAAACCAAAAAAAATTATAAATTTTGAAAAATCCAAAAAAAATTATAGAAATGGCAGACCAAAATAATCAAAATGCTGAAATTCATTAAGAGTTTAGACCTTTAAGAGATTATGCTAACCCTACTATAGATGAAATTCATTGTAGTATTCAAAAACCTACAATAGTGGCTAATTCATTTGAGCTTAAACCTGCTATTATCCAAATAATATCAAATAATCAGTTTGAGGGATCACCAACTAAAGACCCAAATTTACATCTTGCCAATTTTCTAGAATTGTGCACTACATTTAAATACAATGGTGTATTAGATGATGCCATAAGACTTAGGTTATTTCCTTTCTCACTGAGGGATAAAACTAAGATGTGGTTAAATTCGTTAGCACCTAAATCTATCAGAACTTTGGGTGATTTAGCACAAAAATTCCTTGCTAAATATTTTCCACCATAAAAAATTGCAAAGCTTAGAAATAATATTACATCTTTTAGTTAGTTTGAAGGGTAATCTATTTATGAAGCATGAGAAAAGTTTAAAGAACTCTTAAGAAAGTGTCCACACCATGATATACCAGATTGATTAATAATTCAAACTTTTTATAATAGATTAGTTGGATTTCTTAGATCAATTATCGATGCCGCTGCTGGTGGTTCATTGATGTCAAAACCATTTCATGATGATTATGCTTTAATTGAAGAAATGGCTACTAATAATTTTCAATGGCCTTTTGAGAGGTTAAATCCTAAGAAAGTAGCCAATATTCATGAAACTGATACATTTACCATGTTAGCAAATCAAGTTGCTGTAATTTTAAGGAAGTTAGACTAATTTGGAATGAATTTTTCTCAACCAATTTCCATGATTTAAGAGAACTCATTAGGCCAAATGGTAGATTCTCAAGCATCATTAGAAAGTTTGAATGCCATAAATAATAAGAAAAATAACCCATATTCCAATTATTATAACCCAGGTTGGAAGAACCATCCCAACTTTAACTGGAATAATAATTCAGATGGTAATAATCAGCAATAGGGGAACAACCAAGGAAACTCATTAAGAAACTAGAACAACCAAGGGAATAATAATTATAGATCTACTTATCCTCTAGGTTTCAATAGTAATACACAGTTCAAGGAGAAGAAGTTGTTTATAGAAGAAGTGTTAAAAATGGGAAATCAATTACAAAGTCAAGGAGCTACAATTAGAAATATTGAGAATCAACTTGGGTAAATAACAATTTCATTAAGTAATAGATCCGAAGGAATACTTCCTAGTAATACTGAATCAAATCCAAAAGATCAGAATAAAGAACAAGTAAAAGCTGTTCAACTTAGAAGCGAAAGAGAGTTGGAAGGTCAAGTTCAAAAAGAAGTTGAAGTAGAGAGAGAAGTAATTGAAGAATCAAAAGAGGATGCTCCCAAAGATTCTAAGAGACCTATTTCTCCACTGAAAATTGATTTGGAAAACCACCACCTTCATTTCCTTAGAGACTTTGTCAGCAGAAGTTGGATAAATAATTTTCAAAATTTTTGGAAATATTTAAGAAGCTTACAACTAATATTTCATTTGTTGAAGCCTTAGAATAAATGTCGAGCTATGTAAAGTTTATGAAGGATATTCTCAACCGTAAAAAGGAAGTTTGAAGATAATGAGACTATTGCACTTAGTGAGGAGTGCAATGCGATAATTCAAAAGATGCTTCCTGAAAAGATTAAAGATCTTGGTAGCTTTACAATTCCATGTGCAATAGGAGACAAATTTTATGGGAAAGCTTTATGTGATTCAGGTGCAAGCATTAACCTTATGCCATTATCAATATTTAAGAGATTGGGATTATGAGAAATAACCCCTACTACTATATCGCTGCAGATAGCAGATCATTCGATAACATACCCTAAAGGAGTTATAGAAGATGTCATAGTGAAAGTGGATTAATTTATCTTTCCTGTTGATGTTATTGTGCTAGATATGGAGGAAGATAAAGAGATACCTATTATTTTGGGGAGACCTTTTCTAGCCACAGAAAGGGCAATGATAGATGTGTAAAAATCGGAATTAACAATGCACATCAGTGATCAAGCTATTACTTTTAACATTTCAAGATTAATAAAATACCCTGCGAAAAGTAAATATGATGAATGTTTTAGAATGGATGTTATAAGATATCTAAGTGAATGCCATTTCATGACTACTTATGAACAAAAAATTGAAGAAAAATATTTGGAAAACATACGGAAAATTCAAACTATGTTCGAGAAAGTTTTGAAGTTTTGGACACGATAGACAACGATAAATCATTTTATCCATCTATTGAAAAACCTGCAGAACTAGAGTTGAAGTTACTTCTTGATCATTTAAAATATGTCTTTTTAGGAGATTTCTCTACTTTATCTGTTATAATTTCCTCAAAATTAACAATGGAAGAAGAAGAAAGGTTGATGAAAATTCTAAAAAATTTTAAGAAAGCCTTTGGATGGACAATTATTGATATTAAAGGAATCAATCCTTCAATTTGTATGCATAGAATTCATATGAAAAAGAACTACAAACCCAGGGCTGATTCGCAAAAGAGATTGAATCTTGTTATTAAAGAAGTTATTAAGAAATAAATTTTAAAGTGGTTAGATGCCGGAATTATCTACCCTATTTTAGATAGTGCATGGGTTAGTCCAATTCATTGTGTTCTTAAGAAAGGAGGAGTAACTGTAATTGTAAATGAACATAATGAGTTAATACCTACTAGACAAGTTATAGGGTGGCAAATATGCATTGATTATAGAAAATTAAATCTTGTCACTAGGAAAGATCATTTCACATTACCCTTTCTAGATCAAATGTTGGATAGACTAGCTGGGTATAAATACTTTTTTTTCTGGATGGATATACTGGTTATCACCAAATTCAAATATCTCATGAGGATTAAGAGAAAACAATATTTACCAGTCCTTATGGTACTTTTGCTTTTAGAAGAATGCCCTTTGGTTTATGTAATGCCCCTACTACATTTCAAAGATGTATGATGACAATTTTTTATGATTTAATTGAAAAAAGGGATTGAAGTCTTTATGGATGACTTTTCAGTGTTTGGAACATCATTTGACTCATGTTTAGAATATTTATCCAAAGTTCTTAAGACTGTGAAGAAACAAATTTAGTCCTTAA
>NW_018165169.1:89048-96157 GCF_001263595.1 Phalaenopsis equestris
TCAAAGATTGCTAAGCCTTTATGCCATTTACTGGAGAAAGATGCAATTCTTACATTTTATGAGGAATTCCTAAAATCTTTTAAATTATTAAGAGAAAAATTAATCACTGCACCAATTATAGTTTCACCAAACTGGGAGAAACCTTTTGAATTAATGTGTGATGCTAGTGATTATTATATTGGAGCAGTTTTAAGACAAAAATATAATAAAATTTTTAAAGTTATTTACTATGCTAGTAAAACACTTAATGAAACTCAAATTAATTATACAACAATTGAAAAAGAGTTATTAACAATAGTATATGTTTTTGATAAATTTATATCATACTTAATTGGAACTCATTCTATAGTGCATACAAATCATTCTGCTATTAAGTATTTAAAGAAAAAGAAGGATGCTAAAGCTAGACTTATAAGATGGATTCTTCTTTTGCAAGAATTAAATTTTGCAATAGTAGATCAGAAGGGGATTGAAAATCAAATTGCTGATCATTTGTCCAGGCCTGAATTAGAGATACCACTCTGTTTTGAAAATGAAATTAATGAATATTTTTCAGATGAAAAATTGTTCACTATTAATGAGTGGTGTGTTCCGTGGTATGCCGGCATTGTGAACTTTATTGTTAATGATATTATACCCTATAGAATGACATACCAACAGAAGAGGAAATTTTTTTCTGAGGCTAAGACTTTTTTTTGGGATGACCCCTTTTTATATAAACAAGGAAAGGATTTGATTATTCAAAGATGTGTACCATTAGAAGAAACTTATGAGATTATCCAAAAATGTCATAATTCTGACTTTTGGGGACATTTTGGTGTTGATAAAACAACATACAAAATTTTACAATCTGGATTTTATTAGCCTACAATTTTTAGAGATGTTAATGCTTATATCAAAACTTGTGATAGATGTCAAAGAGTAGGCAATATTTTTAGAAGAAATGAGATGCCCCTTAATTATATGCTAGAAGTTGAAATATTTGATGTTTGGAGATTAGATTTTATGGTTTGGATGCCAAAAGTTATCATTACTAATGGGGGAAGTCATTTCAGAAATGACATAATGGAGAAGTTATTAAAGAAATATAATATAAATCATAACATTGCTACTGCTTATCATCCTCAGACAAGTGATTTGGCTGAATTATCCAATCGAGAAAGTAAAATAATTATGGAAAAATCTGTGAGTCCAACAGAAAGGATTGGTTTGTCAAACTTGACTATGCTTTGTGGGCTTATAGGACTACATATAGAACTCCTATAAGAATGTCCCCATATATGCTAATATTTGGGAAAGCTTGTCACTTACCAGTTGAACTTGAGCATAAAGCATATTGGGAAATTAAAGAGTTTAATTATAATAATTATAATTTTAAAAATGCTGGTGAGAAAAGATTATTATAATTAAATGAGCTTGAAGAGATAAGGAATGAGTCTTATGAAAGTGCTAAAATTTATAAAGAAAAGATGAAGATTTGGCATGATCAAAATATTCTTACTAAAAATTTTCAACAAGGGCAACAAGTTTTGCTATATAATTCAAGGTTAAGATTATTTCCAGGCAAACTTAAGTCCAGGTGGATGTGCCCATTTATTGTGATTAAAGTTTGTTGTTTATTCTTATGGATTTGTGGATAATAAAGATCTGAAATTTGAGAGAATCTTTGAAGTGAATGGACATAGACTGAAACCTTATTATATAGGGGATCAGCAGATGTTTAATGATGGAATGAAGTTGGGTCAATCAGAGTAAGCACTGGTTACGTGTCGGGCTGACGACGGGCTGACGACTTAAAACCAAGCGCTTTGTGGGAGGCAACCCATAAGTATCAGTGTGTTTTTATTTTTATTATTATTTTATGTCTGATTAAGAAAATTGGGGTAGTATTTTTGAGACTATTATGTGTTAGTATTGATTTTAAGACTTAAATTAGTGATTTGGACATGTTAAAATGAGAATTTGGATGTTAAGTTGACTTGTGCAAATATGTGCACTGGCGCTTAAGCGCCAAATCCGGCGCTTAAGTGTGACAGTTTAAAAACAAGTGCAAAATTAATATTCTAGAAGGAAAAACCTCCTATAAGTTTGTAAGAACATGTTTTAGTAGTTTCTAAACGTCTCTAGGAGTTATTGGATGAATTTAGGTCTATAAATAGAGGGTTTAGTGAAGGAATTTCACCCTAGATCATTTCTAGCCCTAAAGAGAGAGCTTTTAAGATGATGTCTTTATGGGAGGTGGATTTAAAGAAAAAGGAAGATACCATGAGGAAGAAATTCATTAGTCAAAGTGCACAAGAGATGTATAACGGTTTCTTAGCTGTTAGTATTGAAGGGATATCAGAGAAAATCAACAAAATTGAAAATGACATGTCTGTACTGGAGACTAAGGTATTGAAGATTCATGCACATCTTGAGCATATTAGATGGCAATTGAAAATGTGATTTAGTCACACTAGTTATATAGAGGAAGCGGATAAGGATATGTTTCTTAAGCAAAAGAGGACTGAAGAAAATTGCATCATAGCACGTCACCACCGTCCGTTTTATCAACTTTATATTCCAATTGCTCCAGGAGGACTAATGAAAGACCTGAATTTGTTCCTTATAATGAAGAATAGAATTAAGTTATATGTTTGTTTTCGTGTGATTAAAGTTATTGTCTTTAAGTGTTTTTAGTGTTTAAGACATGTGTTAGTGTTTATGTTGCTTATGTGTTTAATTGTGAATGTGTGTTAAGTGTTTTGTACTTAGGGAAATTTTCTCTTCCGAGACTATTTGGAGTGAGAATTAAGTGTCAATAGTATTTATACTTGTTTGTGAATTAATATAAGTTTATTTTTGTGAAAATTTTGTATCATTTTAGCCTCAAATTGAAATAGTTATTAAGGAGAATTTTGACAGAGAGAGGAGTTATAGGAAATTGAAAATAGTCAATTAAGTGCTATGAGACCATTTAGGGGTGGTTTACTTAGGCAAATAGTGAATTTTACTTAAATTTAAAGATTAATTTTACTTAGGCAAATAGTGAATTTTACTTAAATTTAAAGATTTTGAAAATAATGCACTGGTGCTTAAGCGCCACATCTCACGCTTAAGAGCGAGCTAACTTGAGAGGCAGGTGCCCAAGCGCCACTTACCCGTACTTAAGCGCCGATTCACGAAAATCAGTTCGCAAACAATTAAAAATGAAATTTTGGTCCAAAAATGCCATTTTTAACGCCTCCCGTCATCTTCAACCTCTCAAAATTGCAATTTTAAGGGCTAGGGCACACCATTAAGTGGAGATTTTTTGGTGGAATCAAGAAAAAATTGCTAGATTCAGATTCCTTGAGGTAAGAGCTTTACTACTATGCAAAAATTTTGGACTTTCACCATGTATTTTGAGCACATTTGGAGAATTTTGAAAATTCACTATTCATGGTAAAAATGAGGAAAAATCTATGTAAATTGCTTTGGAAGTTTAGTTTGTGCTTTTGGAAGTTTAGTTTAGTGATTTAAACTTGATTTTTGAAGTTAGTTTTGGAATTTATAAATTTTGTAGAATAGAGGAAAAAGCCTTTGATTCGATCAAATTTGTTAGTTCAAAGGCTCAAGATCGATACAGTGATGCTCTACATTCACGAAAATTTATTCAGGAGCGATGTTTTAGAAGTCCGGGTGGAGACGTGGATGATTTAATTGTTTGTCAATGGTGGGAACAATTATGTTATTTCTCTGCTATCGAAGTGATTTCTGTTGTGAGGGAGTTCTATGCAAATCTCTCTGAAGCTGAAGACAATCGAGTTATGGTTCAAGGAAAGTTGGTACCTTTTTCGCCAGAGGTAATCAACTTGTTTTACCATTTACCATCAGATACTTTATGTTTTTATTCAAATTATAGTCCTACTGAAGCGGAGTTAGACAAGATTATTTCATACTTGACTATTGGGAGAGGACTTTGGAAGATTAACAATGAGACGAGAGTAAATTTTCCAACTTCAAAGTTATGTGCACCTTCAACGGCCTGTCATTATTTCATTTCTTCTCGTCTGCTTCCGACCAATCATCTCAGTGAAGTGACCGGAGAAAGAGCAACGTTGAACTATTATTTTCAAGAGGGAAAGCTCATCAACATTGGAGCTTTGATCTGTCAGACTATCATCAGTTCTGTTACAGCTATTACTACTGCAGGTCTGGGAATTGCTTCCTTGATCTTTTCTTTGTACGAGCAGGCTAAGGTTAACTATGATAGTTTGGAAGAAGTTTTGTTACCTCTAAAGCCCATCACGAAGGTGAATGTGAAGACTTATTCTGAGCATTCAATTTTTTACTGGAGAGGAGGATTTTCTAAGAGCTATGGAATGGAAACAACTGAAGCATCTACCTCTGCTGCTTCTTCATCTAGACCATCTACTTCACGTGCTTCTACATCTAGAGGTGAGTCTACTAAGACTCAGGATGAGTTATTGTAGAAGATGATGGATAATATCAATTTTACCGCTGATAAGGTACAAAATTTAGAGCGTTTTGCAGATCGTACTAATAGTTATAATAGAAGAAAGAGAGATTATGAAGAGAAATTCCACTCATCTTTGGAGAGCTTTATTAGAGGTGACCCAAGAGTGCAATTTCCTCTATATCCTCGATATCCTGATTATGAATCTGCAGAAAAATGGTACAGTGGTGATTCTGAGGATGCAAAGTAGAGTTGAGAGATTTATTTTATGATTGTAATATCATATGAACTATATGATCTGGGCTTGCTACATTTGCATCTGTGTGTTGTTTTGGACTATGTTGTATTTTGGACTTTTATGTTTTATTGTTATTATGACGTTTGTGGTAGTTAGTATTTTTTTTTTTAAATTTAGGGTAGTAACTGTTGTTTTCTGTTTAGCACTGAGATTTAGTTAGTTTAGAACTTAACTTAATTTCATATCTGTTATAAAGTAGAAAATCTTGCTAGCTTAGATCTTAAACTTGAAATTCAGAAACTGCTACCCTTTATTTTTCTTTTATCACGTTTGTAAGTTTGTCTTTATGTTAAGATTGCGATGTCAGTAGTGTGTGTGTTTTCTTTTATGTTTATACCCACTGTTTAGAAGTCTATTAAATCTCTATATGTTAAAGTAAAATGAAAATATAGAAAATTTGATCAAAAAATAATTTTACTCCTGTTTTTAGTTTTATACTTGTATCATTAGGGTTTAAAATTCATGTTAGCATGTCATCTTTAAATTTTCATTCCTACTTATATATATCTGATGCTAAACTATTTAATCTGTTAAAAAATTAAGTTCAGGGAGATGAAAAATATTTTAAAAAGTGGAATTTTATTTGTTCTCAAATGCGCTACAAGTGAATTTGATTTAAAAAGAAAAAAATTAATTATGTATATGAAGTTATATTAGGGAAGTAAAATTTGATTTAAGAAATGAGTAAGAAAATTTAGTTAAAATTTTTAGTAATGAAGAAAAACTTTAAGTTAAAAAGTTTTTAGATGAGAAAAAGATTCATATAAGTAACTATCTTTAGTAAGAAAAATTGTATTTTTAAAAAAAATAAGATAATTTAGACTTTTATTTTTAATACTTAAATTTCTTTTATTAAAATAATTTTCAAAACTATTATTATATTTATAAGTAGAAGACTTATATGAAGACTTTGCTTTAGGAAAGGAGATGTGGAATTCAAAATCATTAAATTATCTAGAGATAGTAATCCTTGCCTAAAAAAGAAAAAGAAAAGAAAAAAGAAAGAAAAGAAAAAGAAAAGAAAAAGAAAAAGAGGAAAAAATTAGGAAGGAGAAGCTTGAGGATTATTGTCTAATCAAAAATTGGTTCTACATTTGATCTTTTTAAAGTATAAGACTTGAGAAGCTCTTAAACTTATAGATATAGTAAGTAAAATTATTTTTCATTAAAATTTTTAAGTGGAGATAATAAAAGAACTAAATTCTAAAATTGGAAAATCTACAATACATTTCTGAATTAGATAGAAACTCATATTTTTCATCTTTCTTAACTTTAAGAATTTCTAAACTTTAAGTTGGTCTCATTTGCTGAATATTTTTTCTAAATAAGACTACTATATTTCTAAATCTAAATTTTAGTAACTCCACAAGAAACTCATATACATATCATACATATGTAGTTTTTAAAGATTGAAGTGTCACTTGAGGACAAATGACATTTTAAGTTTGGGGGATTTTGATACACCTAAAATATATAGTGTTTTAAGACACATTTTTATACCTATTTTTGATATATTGTGCTTTGATGAAAGGTATTTTTGTGTTTTTCTTGCAGATACAGGTAAAAAGGGAGAAAAATGCTTAAAGGAGTGAAAAAGGATCAAATTTGGAGCAAAAAAGTGAAAAATATGCAAATGAGTTTTGGCGTCTAAGCTCCAGATCCGGCGCTTAAGCACCGGGTAAACAGAGAAGGTCGCGCTTAAGAGTCAGGGGTCCCATGCTTAAGCGCCAGTGGCAGTTATTGGTTGGGACAAAATCGGGTCATTCTATTGGACGAGTAAATTCGGTTTCTGAGAATTTTAAAGAGGTTTTTGAGGCACCAATGGGCTTAATAGATGATTATAACCACCATTGATGAAAATTATCATGAAAGGATGCATCTCTTGGGGAAAGACATCGAATCTAGACATATTTTGAAGAGTTTCCATGACACCACTTAAAAAACCATAAAAGAAAGAAGAGAGGACTTAGAAAGGAGTCCTGAAAGTATTGGAAAGTTTTGAAAGTTCTCATTTGGGGAGTTAGTTCGGAGAGATTTTTAGGCACCACTTTTACTTTTATTTTATCCTTTTTGTTATTTATTTTGAGTGATTGTAAAGTGAAGAGAGTAAAAGGAATTGCAAGAGTTTGGTGGAGAACTTGAGATAAGTTTTTATCTTTTCGTTTTGAAACTTCTTTAGTTTTAATTGAGACTTGTTGTTGGTTTGACAATGATTTCTACTTTTAAACTAAATTGTGTTTTTATTTTGTCCATGGATTCTGAGTAGTTTTCTTTATCTTTCTTCTTAAAATGATAAGTAATTAAGTTTTGGATGGAAATTGTGGAGAG
The DNA here is from genome assembly GCF_001263595.1 of Phalaenopsis equestris. Taxonomy (NCBI): domain Eukaryota; kingdom Viridiplantae; phylum Streptophyta; class Magnoliopsida; order Asparagales; family Orchidaceae; genus Phalaenopsis; species Phalaenopsis equestris. Next base: position 96,113 of record NW_018165169.1, read on the forward strand.
TATTGATCTTTAATGTTGGAAGAAGTTGTGATGATTTAAATCCAT
>NW_018165169.1:96371-114234 GCF_001263595.1 Phalaenopsis equestris
CGGTCTTCAAAACTATTCAAACTTTAAATTAGCCAATGTTCTTTATAGCAACTCTAGTAAGGGTAAAGAATTTTATTGCTCCTATTTGACACAACAAAATTTGCATACTTCCACAACATATTTCCTATACTTATTACTGATTCATGATAAGAAGAAAGATATTTTTCTTATTAAGTGTTTTAATCTATAAAACTCTAGTTATCTTTTTAAGTTGTTACTATTTTGTCAAAATATCAAAAATACCAAAAAAATTTGAATTTTTATTACTGCAAAATATATTCAATTTAAGTAATTGTCTTTTTAAAAATAGAAAGTTTTCTAAAAGTGCATATTGTATAAATTCCTTGTGGGTTCGATATTCAGGTCTTAATAAAAAAGTCTTATATGACTTGATAATGATACGTATACTTGCGTAGTATCCCAATATATATAAATTAAAAATTAAATTCTCATTTTTCTTCAGGATCAAGTTTTTGATTTTGTTGTAAGGTAAGAAAATATAAGTGAAATATAATCTGAATTATTGTTGTACTTTGCATATTAGCAATATCAAGAGGGATCACCCATTTAAAATAAGTATTTTTAAGAGAGTCATTTACATTACCTGTTATTGTATCTTCTGAATTAACATAAATTCAAGAACAAAAATTAATAGAGATGTTAAAAAATTATAAAAAGGCTTTTGGATGGACTTTAGTAGATATTAAAGGAATTAGTCCTTCTATTTGTATGCACAGAATTCTATTAGATGAACAATATGAACCCCTAAAGCTGATCCTTAGAGGAGATTAAACCCAATAATGAAAGAAGTTGTTAAAAAAAAAATTTTAAAATGGCTGATGCTGGAAGTATATATCCTATTTCAGACATTGCTTAGGTAAGTCCAATTCACTGTGCTCCGAAGAAAGGAGAAGTGACCGTTGAAGAATATGAGAAAAATGTACTAATACCAATAAGACAAGTTACTGGTTGGAAAATTTTTATTTACAATAGAAAATTAAACTTGGCCACCAGAAAAGATCACTTTTCTTTACCTTTTCTAGACCAAATGTTGGATAGATTAGTTGTGAACAAATATTATTGCTTTTTTAGATAGATATACCGGTTATCACCAAATTTCAATTGCCCTAGAGGATCAAGAAAATACAACATTTACTAGCCCATATGGAACATTTGCTTTTCATAGAATGCCTTTTGGACTATGCAATGCACTTACAACATTTCAAAGATCTTAGGTTTTATAGCTAAATCTGTGATTAGGTTAGGAGGATACTCGCTCTCACTCTAGAGCTCCCACTTCCATTCCCCTGAAGACTAACTCCCGCTTTAGTTCTTAAACACTAGGACTGAATTGGGGATTTTAGTTTGTCACCCTAAAATCTCCAATTCTACGCCCAACAGTGTATATTTCTATATTTATTTGTACTTAATTCTAGGAATGAAATACTCTTTCATGGAATCAAATGTGGTTCTACTTTGTTGAGAATTACACTGCCCTCTCGGGTCTTAATGCAATTACAATGAATTTTAACACTACAACAAGCCTTTATTGTAATGTAAATGAAGTACAAGTAAAAACCATCACATTTATAATTAAAACTTCTTCTAGAATGCATCCCAAAATCCTAAACATCAATCCTACTCATTGCAAAAGAAAATTAAAAGTAAAACAATGGAATAATTCTCTCATACCACTATTTCCTAATAAGAAGAAAGAGTAAGAAAAACACATCACAAAGCATGAAGAAAACACAACGGAAAACTTCACTTCATCAAAGAAAATCCACTAGATAAGTGTTTACAAAATCATAAGATAATGAAGAACACAATACTTAGATATTTTCCCTTGAAAGAAAGATGAAAATCACTCCCACAAAGTCTCTCGCTGAAGCATGCAATGCTAGAACTTTCCCTTACATATTCTCTCAAAATCCCCTCACCAATCTCTCCAAAAAGTTAGAAATCTACATTTCTACTCCTACTATAAGATCTCTAAATATTCTCCTCATTTTTCCACTCACACACTACTTTTTCTTACATAAAAGCACTCTATTATAGTGTAGGGACGAATTTCCCAAGAGATGCCTCAAATAACCCTCCAAAAAGCGTCCAAATACATTGAATTTTATAGAAATTCGCTCAGCATTGCATCCAAACCATCCTGGGCACTGACGGTGCCATTTTTAGCGCAGTCGGTGCCATTTTGACATTGTTTTCTACTCTCTAGAGCTGTCGGCGCTGGCTCTAGCGCTGTGAGTGCCAACCCTGCACACTTCACAATTTTGCTTCGTTTGGCTCCGTTTTAGCTCTGTTTCGCCCCGTTTCAGTTGTGTTGTGTTCCTAACAAATAGACCTACAAAATAAGCATAGAAAAACCTTTCTTCAAAGTGTAATTTTATTTAAAAATGTGTGAGAAGTGTAAATGAGATTAATCAAAGAAAGACATAACAAAATGTGTCAGGACAAAATTTTCTTTCTTACTCGTTTCTGCTCCAAATTGCATAGTTTTTGCTTCTTTTTTTTTTACAAAACTCCATTTCTTGTCCTTGAAACCAAAAATATGAAAAATACATTCCTTTAAAGTGAAATATTATTAAAAATCATTAAAATTGACAATAAAATATATATAAAAAAGTTGTTATTTTGTAGGCGTATCAAAATCCCCCATTCTTAACTGTTACTTGTCACTAAGTAACCCTTTTACTGCATAAGAATATGTCTTAGGATATATATTAACTTATAAACTTCTATACTTTATTTTAATAAATAAACAATAAAATTTAAGAAAATCCCTTAATAACTTAGATTCAAACTCTAAGTTTAAGAGTACTTAGTAATCAAATTTAAGATTTCTGAATCTTTATTCATTTAAAGAAGAATTGCAATTTGTCATATCAAGGATACTTAGAACATTCATATGAAAAAGAACTTCATGAAAACTTTACTAGTAATGCTATTAATACTCCAATACAAGTTCCGAAAATGTAATAAAGTCTTTTCCTTAAGTTGATTCAAATGAAGCCAATTTTTTATTAGGCATCTCCTCAAGCTTCTCCTCACTCATTTTTCTTTTCTTTTTCTCTTTTTTTTTCTCTCTTTTTTTTAAGTGAGGATTACCATATCTGGATAACCTTTTAATAATTTTGAACTTCACTTTCCTTTCTTAAAGTCAAAACTCCTTAACTTTCTTCACTTTATAAATTCATATTAGCTTATGATTTTTCATAAAGTTTCATTCTTTTCTTCTTACATGAAACTCTAAAATTCTTAATAATTCAAAAATACAATTTTCTTTACTTAAAATAGAAAAACATAATCTTATCCTTTCATACCAAATATCTTTAAGTTTAGAATTAATCTTCATTATTAAAAACTTTTACCTTAATTTACCATAATATTTACAAACATAAATATAGTCATTTATAGTTAAACTCCAATTGGTCATTTTAAATTAACAATATCCCAGGTCATGTTAAATTAATTTAGAAAATATAGTTAATTGAGAACATATAAAATTTAGTTTACTTCTTTTCAAAAGAAAAAGGAGATTTTTCAAAAGTACAAAACTTAATTTTCACCACTAAAAAATATTTTATTTTTATTAAATAACCCAGTATTTAAAAACGAAAAAGTAATTGAATCTACTAGCTACAACATCCTATCAAATTTATATACATGCATAATAAGGATATAATGACTATAGGAAAAAGTCAATCTAGCCTAAAACATGCTTGCAATAACATTAAACTAAAAGGAAGTATATTAGCTTTAAATTAGCTTTAAAATCCTTTAAAATCTATTATTCTTCCTACCCCCAAACTTGATTTTTAACATGTATAGCATTTAGTGCAGAAAATATAATTAAGAAGAAAAACAATTTAGAAATTCTATCTACCACAAATGTCTATCAAAAACATCTATAATTATTTATCAGGATAGAAAATATGTAGTAGAAAGTAAAGTAGTAGAAAAATATGTAGTAGAAAGTAAATCTAAACTAAACATGACATAATGAAATTAACTAAACAAAAGTCTACCAGCATAACAGGTATCAACATAGGAATATAAAAATGTTCTTCAAGTCTTATATAATATTTAACACAAACACAAACACACATAATAAATGAGGTCAATTCTTCATTTAACTCATTGCATCTCACTAAATTACTTCCAATTTATAATGGAATCACTACACAGATATATTGGGTACTTATAAATGATTTTATAGATTCTAATCCGAATGATAAGGTTATCCCTGATATATTGGCTTCTAGGCACCAATCTCAGGCATCATCTAATCCCTTAAATTATGCACTTCTAATAGTTATAAGGATAGTTTAAGATCATCCATAAGTTACTCATCAAATAGGTTCGTGACTCTTATCAAATGAAAACAAGGTCAAAGAAAGGAAGTACCAAAATTAAGATGAAATTGTCATTGTTAGAATTCATGATGTCTCTTATAAAACTCAAGTCCAGGTGAGACCCGAGTTGTAGTGGACTCGTCAGTCTAACTACTACAAGAGAGCATACAAGTCTAATCATAATAAGAAGTTAAGAAATCCCCTCCCTCATGACACACAAAAAGCAGATCAAACCACTAACAATCCAAACATCTACCAATCATCAATCAAACTGATCAATCCACACTAAAGAAAATACAATACAATACTAACAATCATAACTCTCAAGCACACTAAATCAAACTACACTTATAGCTATGGTTTGCCTCCCATAAAGCGCTTGTTTTAACATCGCTAGCCCGATAAATGATTCCACCTGGATCAAAATTCCAATTAAGTAATCCTTGATCAATCGCCCAATCTTTTTCAAATCCAGGGATTCCTACAAGTCCTCAAATTAAAATTTTTCCTTTGGCTCTTCCTTTTTAGATTGATTCATATCCTTGTTCCCCATACTTCCTTCTAGATTCAATATCCTTCCAGTAGTTTCTCAATTTTCATATTAATATCATCCTTGAAATTTATAAGAAATGGATCTTTATATGATACTTCATGATCTCCCAAATTTTGGATCGGATTCTCTCTAGATAATTTAGATTCTGGATCAAATTCTTCTAGGTTACTCTTGTCTTTCAAGTTATCTTCTAATTCTTCCCCTTGGTACTGAGTAAATGGTGGAGGTGGTCTTTTTTTTTTCCATTGATCTTTCAATTTCCTTGTCCTTATCTCTCAACTCAAAGCTCTTTTGAAACAAATCCTCGAATTCTCTTCTAAATATCAGTTCAATAATTTTAAATTGCTCATAATTCATTTCCTTAGGATTTATCTCAGAGTCATTATGTAAAATCTCTAGGGGGTAATTGTTAATTACATTAATAATCTGCCCCAGCATCAGATTGATATTCCTTATTGCGACCTCTTGATTTTCTAGCTCACTCTTTTGACTTTCCAACTAACCCAACATTTGATTCACATCCTCTTATAAATAGATCTTTTATTAATTCATCATTCAATTCAGGTTCATCTTGTGATTGAGTCAAATATGAAGATATAAAGATTGATGGTGTAGATGAATTCTTTATATAGGTAGGCTTTAAAATTGTATGGGGTATATTCATTTTAAGTTCATGATATTTTTCAACAAATAGAACTAAAAGTTTATTATTTTCGGTAACGTCCATCATTTCACACCTCTCCTGAACATACATACAGTCTTCTATAAACAACATTTTAGACTCATCATGAAAGTCCATTTCAATCTCATCTGCTAACTTAATCTAAAAACTTTTTGGGAAATGATCTTTATTTAGATAATCAATTTCATCCATCCAAAAGCAATCATTATCTTTTCTCTCAGCTGGATACTTCATAGCCTTTTTAACATCAAAAGTGAATTACTGGTCATTAATATTCATAATCAAATTTCTATTTTCCACATCTATCATTGCTTGTCCAGTAACAAGAAAAGCTATCCCCAAAATAATGGGATATTCTTTATCTTCCTTCATATTTAATACAATAAAGTCCATAGGAAAGATAAATTTATCCATTTTAACAAGCACGTCTTCTATAATCCCTTTGGATAAATGATAGATCAATCAGCTAACTGAAGGGTTACAGTGGTGGGAGAAATATTGGCTGAACCTAACCTTCTAAATATAGATAGAGGCATCACATTAACGCTCACTCATAAATCACATAAAGCTTTTCCACATAATCTTTCTCAAATTGCATAAGGAATTGTAAAGCTATAAGGATCTTTAAGTTTTTTAGGGAGCTTTTTCTAAAATATAGCGCTGCACTCCTTACTTAGTGCAACTGTCTCGTAATCCCCAAATTTTCTTTTCTTGTTTAATATCTCCTTCATAAATTTTGCATAACTTGACATGTGTTCCAAAGCTTCAGCGAAAGGAATATTTATTGTGAAGTTCTTAAGTACGTCTAACTCATGTTGCCTAAGTCTCTAAGGAAATGGAGTTGGTGGTCTTTGTAAATTGAATTTAGTTGGAGAAATTAATTTTTCCAGATCCTTTGAAACATGTTCTTTGGGTCTTTTATTTTTCTTTGTTTCTCTCACAACTCCTTTCTATTTTTTGACCACATCCTCTATCTCTCTTCCACTTCTTAATTGGACAGCTTCTATTTGTTCATTATTCTCTTTAGGGTTGATCTCAGTGTTGCTACGAAGTGTTCCTTGAGGTATATTGCTAAGTGCATTAGCAATTTGTCCCAGTTGATTCTCTATGTTTCTAATTGCAGCATTTTGACTTTGCAACCGGTTTCTCATTTGCAATACCACATCTTTTATAGACATCTTCTTATTCTCAAATTTTTTATCATTATTCGAGTCCATTGAATATGAAGGTCTATAATTTATGTTCCCCTATCTATTCCGACTTCCATTAGGATTTGCATAATTATTTTCTCATTAGTAGTTTCCACCCCAAGTAGTGTGATTCCAGTTAAAATTAGGATGGTTCTTCCAACCTAGATTGTAAAAGTTAGAATATGATATGTTTATGGTATTTAAATTTTAATATGATAAGTTAGAATCAATCATATGCCCTAATGAAATTTCCTCACTTACTGGAGTAAATTGAGGCTGGTTCATTCCAAATTGGTCCAACTTCCTTGATATTGCAACAACCTGAGATGCAAGAATTGCAATCGCATTTGTATCATGAACACTGGCTACATTTTTAGGATTTATTCTTATAAAGGGCCATTAAAATTTATTTGTAGTCATTTCTTCAATTAACTTATATGCTTCATTTATTGGTATTGACATTAACGATCCACCAGCAACAGCGTCAATTATAAACCTAAGGGATTCTACTAACCCATTATAAAATGTTTGAATGATTAACCAATCAAGCAGAGTATGGTGTGGACACTTTCTTAGGAGTTCCTTAAATCTTTCTCAAGCTTCGTATATTGATTCCCCTTTAAACTAAAAAAATGAGATAATATTGTTTCTAAGTTTAGTAGTCCTTGAAGGTGGAAAATACTTAGCTAGAAATTTCTGAGTTAACTCCTCCCAATTTTAAATAGAGTCGGGTGCTAATGAGTATAACCATATTTTAGCCCTATCCCTTAGTGAGAAAGGAAAAATCCTTAGTCTAACAACATCGTCTAACATGCCATTATAACGAAATGTAGCACAAAGTTCTAGAAAACTGAATAAGTGTAAATAGGGATCCTCCGAAGAAGTTCCCCCAAACTGGTTGTTCTGTGCCAGTTGGATAATATCTGGATTTATTTTAAATGAGTCAGCTTCTGCGACAAGGGTTTGTAAACTTGAGTGAATTTCATCTGTCATAGGATTTATATAATCCCTTAAAGATTTATGATGAATTTCCAAGTTATTATTTTGAACAAGTTATTATTTTGAATAAGTTATTATTTTGAATGTTTTCCATTATCACTTCTAGTTCTTCAAGTCCTTTCGATTTTTTGATTTTTTTTTCCTTTTTTCTAACATAGGATCATAAGGCACAAGTCCTAAGGATCCTATATTTCACATACTCAACACAATAAACAATACATTAACAATTAAATAAATAAAATAAAAGATATATTCAACACAACAAAATATTTTCACAAACACCTTGTTTTTGACACAAACAGTTTTTTCACAACACTTTTTCATATAAAAAATAGTTTTCACACAAAAACAGTTTTTCCGACACCACAATTTTCCAAGTTTAAGCCTAAATACGTCAAGTAAAATTCTCTTAAAGTTCTTACCAAAGCTTCCCCGACAAATGACACCAAAAACTTGATGTGACTTTTTTTATATGTCTAATTTTATATATTCTATATTGTCACAATGATATAAATGCAAGTATATGTATCGTTCAAGTAATACGGTGCTCTAATGGAGTCCCGTTTATCAATCCCATAGGGAAGCGAGGTAAGAGGTCCTTAGTCAAATTTCTAGTATACTACTATCAGACAGTAGATTGGAATGTTGATTAAAAAGGTGTTTTATCTAGCAACTACTCCTAAATGCAAATGTTAAATGTAATGATAATAAATATCCCTAAATGCAAATGTTAAAATGTTAATTCTAAGGATAACCCCTTTTGTATGAATTGGTTTGGAGAATTTATAGATGTTAAAAACTACTATTCTTATGTAGTGAATTAGATAATGTAAAGGAAATAAATGCATTAAATATTGTATATGCCAAATAGGAGCAATTTTATTTCTCTACTCTGATTCACTGTTATAGAAAATCATTGGCTAATCTCAAGTTTAGTCCCTAAATCCATGGTTAGGCTGAGAGGATACTGAATCTCACTTCAGAGCTCCCACTTCCCTTCGTCTGAAGGCTAACTCTAGCTTTAGTTTCCAACCACTAGGATTAAATAGGGGACTGAATTGGGCATTTTAGCCTGTCACCCTAAAATCTGCAATTCTACGACCAACAATGTATATTTCCCTATTTTTTTGCACTTGATTCCATGAACGAAATACTCCTTCATGGAATCAAATTTGGTTCCACTTTGTTGAAAATTACACTGCCCTCTTGGGTCATAATGCAATTACAATAAATTTTAACACTACAACAGACCTTTATTGTAATGTAAATGAAGTGCAAGTAAAAATCATCACATTTATAATTAAAAGTTCTTCTAGCATGAACCCCAAAATCCTAAACATGAATCCAACTCATTCCAGAAGAAAAGTAAAAGGAAAACAATGGAATAATTCTCTCATACCACTATTTCCTAATAAAAAGAAAGAGTAAGAAAAACACATCACAAAGCACGAAAAAAACTTAACGGAAAACTTCTTTTCATCAAAAAAATTCACTTCATCAAAGAAAATCTACTAGAGAAGTGCTTAAAAAAATCATAACACAATGAAGAACACATTCCTTAGCTTTTTCCCCTAGAAAGAAAGATGAAAATCTCTCCCACAAAGTCTCTCACTGATCCATGCGATGCTAGAACATTCCCTTACATATTCTCTGAAAATCCCCTCACCAATCTCTCCAAAAAGGTAAAAATATACATTTCTACTCCTATTCTAAGATCTCTAAACATTCTTCTCATTTTTCCACTCACACACCACTTTTTTGACAAAAAAGCACTCTATTATAGTGTAAGGACAAATTTCCCAACAGATGCCTCAAGCAACCCTCCAAAAATCATCCAAATACATTTAATCTTCTAGAAATTCACCCAACATCGTGTCCAAATTATGTCGGGCATTTTTGGAGCTGTTTTGGGCGCCGTTTGCGCCATTTTGAAGTCATTTTCTGTTCTCTGGTGCTGTTAGCGCCGACTCTGGCTCGATCAGCGCCGGCTCTGGCTCGATCAGCGCCCACTCTACGCAGCTCCACCATTTTGCTTCGTTTGGCTCCGTTTAAGCTCTATTTTGCCCCGTTTCAGTTGTGTTGTTTCCTAACAAATAGTCTTACAAAATAAGTATAAAAACAACCTTTTTTAAAGTTTAATTCCATTCAAAAATGTGTGAGAAGTGTAAATGACATTAAACATAGAAAGACATATCGAAATGTGTCAGGACAAAATTTTTTTTCTTGCTCGTTTCTGCTCCAAATTGCACCATTTTAGCTTCTTTTTCTCCAAAACTCCATTTCTTGTCCTTGAAACCAAAAATATGCAAAATACATTCCTTTAAAGTGTAATATCATTAATAATAATTAAAATTGAGCATAAAGTATATATGAAAAAGTAGCCATTTTTAGGCGTATTAGTAGTTAGGAAAGTGGTTGTTCAGATCGAGGAGTGTAGTTTTATTTTGCAAAAGAAGTGCCCAAATAAATTGAAGGGCCTAGGTAGCTTCACCAGTCCTTGTGTCGTAGAAAAAGATTTAGTGGGAGTGCTTTATTTGAATTAGGATCTAGCATCAATCTTTTGTCTTTAGCCATTATCAACGGACAAGAATTAAGAGATATCCAACCCAACACTGTGACTAAGTAGTTAGTTAACCACTCTGTGACCTATCTTAGAAGGGATAATTGAGGACATTTTGATCAGGTTTGATAAGTTCATCTTCCCTATGAATTTTATTGTGTTTTATATGGATAAAGACAAGGACATCCCCATTATTCTTGACAGACCCTTTTTAACTATTAGATGAACAATGACTGAGTTATAGATGGGTGAACTTACCATGATAGTGAATGATCAGAAAGTAACTTTTCGTGTTTTGAAATCTATGATGTTTTTCCAAGACTCCAAAGATATTTAAGGCCATATTATAGATGTGGTGGAAAGTTTAGTTGATAACCAATTTTAAGAATCTAGAGAATTATATCATGAATATCAAGTTATAGTAAAAAACTTTTTTGGTGAAATTACTAAGAATTTGGTCTTCTATTTTAGGTAAATTTTATTATTGTTTGGGAGATGTTGAGCATGTGGACACAACTGCCCATGTAAAACCTATAGGACCACCCATAGAATGTACCTTAATGATATTATTGGATATTTTCCTTGAGTAGAGAGAGTGTGATTGTTGACCTCATTTTTGTGAGACCTCACTCTACCTACTTTACTAATAATCCTAGACTAATTTTTTATGTTTTAGGGCCCTATCAAGTCATGCTTTGGGCCCCAAGCCTATTGGTTGAATAAGTTTAAGGGTCTGATCAAGTAGAGAACCCAAGTTAGTTTGCATGGGTAAGACATACCCCGGTCATTTAAATATACCTAGAACCATAAAATCCTTCTTTAAGGGAGGGATCTACCAACATTGATCCCTAACCTCACCACAGGCCCATAAACCCTAAAAATTAGATCAAACCCTAAAGTTACTCCGTTTGATCCCAAATATTGGTGACTCTAAATTGATCAAACCAGCCATAACAAACCCTAATTTGGACTAAAATAGACCAAATTGACCATTTTTGACCAAATGGTTAACCCATGGCCAAATGGTCAAGCTATGGTCAAATGGTCAACCCATGGTCAAATGATCGACTCTTAACCACCCTGAGCCATACATGATCATGTGAACTTCCTATTCACTCTCTTAATTAACTAATTAGTTAATTAATTATAAGGATGAATTTTGGATCCTTGGGCTTAGGGTTAAACACTAAAACCCAAGCCCAAAGCCTAAAGCCCATTTATGGCCTATTCATGGCCCATTTTGGCCCATTTCATAATGGGCCATTCATGACCCAGATAACAATCATGACATAAGGAAATTTTTGGGAAACTCACTAAGCCACTAACTTTGTCCCAACCCATTTCATCATAAAGGAGAATGTTTACATGGCACTTCATGTGGCCTCCGCCTCAATCTTATTTAACTATGAGGTAATGGTCAGGGCAAGTTGGCTCTGAGATCATCACTTACCTCCCTTTCCATCCAATGGATTCGAAATAGCATGCCCTAGCCCACCATAGCCCTCATTCTTCTCCATGTTTAGGGCCATGATGATCACACTAAGGAAAATGCAAGGATTGACTATGCATGGCCAAATTTGATCCTCTAGGATTCTTTGAGCCACCACCCATCTGCTTTAATCAAATCAAAGCTCCTCCATGGCCTCTAATGGCTATTTAAGACTCTAACTCAAGAGCTCAAAAAAGATCATTAACTCTACAGAGAAGGCTCAAACTCTATCAAACCCTATAGAAAATTTACTTCCTACCTCGTAAGCAATTGATCCCCCATAGTTCAGCTTCTAAAATCTAATAGGGAATCTCAATTCAGACCTAAAAACTAGGAAAAAGTTTTAGGTTGACAGAAACTCTATCAAAAATTCAAACCAAGCATCCTAAAAGTTTTTTTCTTAATCAAAATTGAGCCACTCCAAGTCCTATGAAATGGTCCAAAATGAAACTGAACCACCATTTCATCAAGGTTATACCCTGCATCAATTTCCCTTCAAATTATGCCAAGGACAAGCTTCACAAGGACCAGACAAACATTTACATAAAACTCAATCGAGGCTACACATCTTGAGACCAGGTATGTGTCGTAAACCCTAAAATTAGGCTTAGGTTTGGACCTTTTTAAAATGAACTGTTATATCTTGCCTCAATAACCGTATGGATGTGTTCTCTTAAGCAAGATAAGGCTTTGGAAACAAAAAACATGAACTTTTGGTGCACGCTCCAACAAGATCTTATGTCCTAAACACATGCAAAACTCAATTAATCATCCTACAAGGACGATGAACATATGCCATCCATTTTCATGTATCAGAAATGGATGGTTGTGATTGAGGCAAACTGCTAATTTGTCCACACAAAATGGACTGAACTGTGGGGCCGTTTCAGTGTCAACGTGTGAAGTCCCACTAATCGGAGGTTGTCGCGTGACACTTTGATGAATCCGAGGTTTGAGCTCGCACTGTGTCAGATTAATAGGAAAATAGGATTTTTTATTTAAATAAATTCAGAAAACTTTAAAAATCATATATTCATGTTAAGAATGCACAAAAAAAAAATAGAGTAAAGGGAAAATAACAAAAATAAAATTGAGAATTAATAAATTATATTTATTTTTTAATTAACTAATTTAATTATTAAAATTAATTATAAACCTAAAAATTACAAAATTCATAGGGATTATTCCTTCCATCTTTGGAGACGTTTCCTATTTTCCAACGATAGAAAAAATCCCCTAATTAAAATTGACCATTTTTCACCAAGTTTTGTAATTATTCTAAATATAATTATAAAAAATTAGAAAATTTAAAATCAAGTTTGAATTTTCTTAGGAATTTCTAACGATGAACTTCATCCATTTTGAACTTGACCTAACCCAATCTTAGGGTCTAGCCAAACCTAATACCTACAGGGTGGAGTCCAATCACCTTGGACTTGACCTAAAATTTAATGGTGAGTTCAATCACCTTAAACCCAAAAAAATCCTCTTTTTAGGGTAGTTTTAACCATCTTGGACCTTACCTAGACCCTAACTAGTAGATTTAATCAACTTGAAGCCATTTCAAACTCTAGCTTTGGGTTCAACCAAACATGAACCTAACTTCATTTTATTTTTATAATCAATTTTTAAAATGATATTATTTTTTTTGTTTATCCTATTTGTTGGTCCTATCCACATTGGACCTAAATAAAACCTTAAGCCTTACTCAAATTAGGCTTAAGAACATCTAAACTATAATTAGGTCTAACCTCAATTAGACTTAATTAAAGCCTTAAGTCTTACCAAAATTAGGCTTAATTACATTTTAAGCCCTAATTAGGTCTAACCCCAATTAGGCCTAATTAAATCCTTAAGCCTTACCTAAATTAGACTTAAGTACATTTTAAATCCTAATTAGGTCATACCCCTATTAGACCTAATTAAACCCTAACGCCTTGCCTAAATTAAACTTAACTACATTTTAAACCCTAATTAGATCTAATCCCAACTAGACCTAGTTAAACAATTAAGCCTTACTTAAATTAGGCTTTAACTACATTTTAAACCCTAATTAGGCATAATTAAACCCTTAAGCCTTACTTAAATTAAGATTGGGCACCACTTAAACCCAAATTAAGTCTAATCACAATTAGACCTAATTAATCCTTTAGGTCTTACTTAAACCAGTCTTAATTAAATTTAATTTCTAATTAGGTCAAACCCTAATTAACCCTAATTTAAACACTTAAGCCTTACTTAAATTAAGTTTAAGCATCATCCTGAACCCTAATTCGGTCTAACACCAATTAAACCTAATTAATCCTTTAATCCTTGCTTAAATTTGGCTTAATTAAAATTAAACTCTAATTAGGTCTAACCATAAATAGAGCTAATTAAATCATTTAAGTCATACTTAAAATAATTAAACTTAATCCATAATAAATTTTAAATTCTATTAGGCCTAATTAATTCCCTAAGCCTCACTCAAATTAGGCTTCAGCTTATATTCTAATCAAGTCTAACCCATATTAGACTTAATTAATCCCTTAAACTCTATTTAAATCAGGTTTAACTAACCTTAAACCTCAGGTCTAAACACACATAAGATCTAAAACACTAACCTCAAATTTAGGTTCAACCTAACTTGAACCTAACCTAAAATATTGTGTTAAACCTCACTTAGACTCAACCTAAATTTAAAGCATGAGCTCCCACACTTAGGTTCAATTGACATTGAACCTAACTTAAAACTTTTAGGATTCAATCCAACTTGAACGTAATTTAAAACCCTTAGGATTCGATCCAACTTGAACCTAAAATAGCCTAAACCCTCAGGTTCAACCTAATTTGAACTTGAGTTAACCAAAACCTTCAGGTTCAACCTAACTTGAACCTCAGTCAACCTAAAACCTTAGGCCCAACCTGCATTGAATTTAAACCCTCAGTCTAACCTACATCTGACTTAATCAACCTTTTTAGGTCAGCATAGATTGAGCATAGACTGTTATGTCTAGTCTAACTTAGATATAACCTAAGTCTACTCAATCAAACCAACCTGACTTAACTCAGGTCAACCATGGGTCAACTAAATATTTGAGTTGTCTTAACGTAATCTAAGTTGAGTAGAATCCTTCTTTAGGTTAGTTCAATCTAACACAAACTAATATAAGAGTAGCTGAAGATTTAGGAGGGACGTTGCTTCTTTATAGAAGGATGAAAAACCTGCTCAACCCCAATTAATGACAATTCGGACAAACAATCAAACCAACTTTAAACCACCAACATAAAACTCAATAATTAAACCTTAAATCAACTGACATAAAATTCACTCCAAAAGATACTAAAATTTACACTCAAACATAAAAAATTTATAACCTGGTTTGAGAGGACACTATGGAAGAGGCAACCCATGGCTATTAACAAAGTAAGCTCCAATCACCTGTGACTAATCAAACTACAAACTTTAAAAATCCAAAATGTCGGAACCATCAAATCTTGACCAAATCATTCAAAGAAAAAAAAATAAAACACAAAAATAATAAAAATTAATCTTTTAATAACTCATAAAGAACCTAAAATTTTCCAACCCCTAAAATCCAAAAAATACACTAAAACTTAAATGAATAAAAATCACCAAACGCAACTTGAACCCCAACATTCAGATCTATGAAGATCTCTTGGATGATGTAATCTGTGGCTGTTGTCAAGAATCATCCAGTCCTGGTTTGACAACTATTCAAACTAAGTAGATCTGGATACCCTAATGAACCCGAGACGTGATACACTAAATAATATGATGTTCTAAGTATACATTTTATGCATAGTTTTGGTGATATTACACTTTAAAGAAGGGTGATTTCATGTTTTTGTTACAGTTATATCAATTTTAGGCATTTGGAGCAACAATAGAAAAAAGAACAAAATTTGGAGCCAAAACAGTGAAGTTTTAAATTCTGGAGCATGATGCTCCAGATTGGCGCCAAATGTGCTAAATCGACGACAGATGCGCCAGATTGGTGTCAGATGCACAAAAGCCCAGAACAGCGTGGTCTTCAGCAAACTAACACATGATGAGCCAAATTTGCACCAAATGCGCCATTTGACAGAGAGTTGGCGCAGGATGCGTTAAATGCGCCAGGAACAACCTTTTGTGGATTAAAACTATTTAACATAAAATTTACACGAATTTTCAAACCGACACTTGTTATAAATGCCCATTGGAGTAACTCAATGCATCTAGACACTTTAGAAGGTTCTCTTATGAAGGGATATGTCTCTTGGATCAATGGTTATGTCATTTGAATTCAAAAAAGTTGACTTTTGGACTAAATTTTGAAGAGAATTTTGAATTCTTTCTGGAGAGAGGCAGCCTTTAATAAAAGAAAAAGAGTTGAGTAGAGGTGTGTGGCGTGAGTTAGAGAGAGAGAAAGTCAAGGGCTTAGAGTTTTCTTCAAGGATTGTAAGAGGAGAGGGAAGGTGAGAGGTTTCTGCTTCATCACACTTCTAAGAGAGAATTGAGAGTGCTTGTAAAGGGAGAAAGCTTGGAGAGAACTTTTACAACCTTTAATGACCCTTTCCATAGTGTAATCATTACTAATGAAGGATCTCATTTTAGAAATATTACAATTGGATTATTGGTCAAAAAATATAATATAATGCATAAAATTGAAACTGCTTATCATCCCCAAACAAGTGGTTTAAACAAGTGGTTTAGCAGAAGTAAGCAGAAGTATCTAATAATGAAATTAAGAGAATTTTGCAAAGAGTGTCAATCTTAATAAGATGGATTAGTCTGTTAGATTAGATACAACATTATGGGCATACAAGACTACTTATAATACACTATCGGCACTAAAAAGTTGAGGAGTTGACCATTGGAAGTTGTCAGCCACCAGAATCAAAATCCCGTTGCCTACTTGTCAGCACTATTTTTTTGTTGGAGGGAGTTGCCCGTAAGAAGCTGTCGGGCCCCCGGATAGGAGACTCCTTTCTCGTTGCCCTCTTTGGAAGGAAGTTTTAATTTACATATATATTTAATTTTAGAGAAATATGAAATCAAACTGACCCCATATTTTTCATAGTTTAACTGAAAGAGCACATACCTCAAATCCTGTATTTATCCCGAAGGAAAAACACAAGAATTGAGGATGAGGCTCGATCAAATAAATTAAGGAATATATAACATCTGTTTGAACATCTGTTTGGTCTGCAAAACGGTCTGCAAAACCTTTGTATTTGCTACAAGTTCCCCTATTTAGTATAAGAGATTAAATAGGGTTTATATTAAGCTGGGTTTGGACATGCTTCCTATAAGGCAAGCCCTTATAGTTAATTACATCTTAAATGACCAAAGTCACCTAAGAAGACTCTCGATAAAAATCAAGAAATATTATCTTCAAGGAATTTTAAAGGGTAGGGCTCTTCAATGAGATCGGACGTAGAGGTGTGAAAGGGGATTGGTTCAAATTTGAAACATTTTACAGTAGAATCCAAAGAAAGAAGAACTAGGGGATGTCATAGATCGAGAGGAGAACCCCGGTGACTTCCCGAACTATCCTAATGTTTGGCTTCAGTTTTGAGGAGAAATATTTAGGTATTTCATCTGGCCAATTTAATTAGTTAGGGCTTACATTTGTGTGAAACTATCACACAAATAGCCTGGAAGATGTGAGGGTTTAGGTTGTGACAAATGACAACCTCAAAATCCTAAGACAAGTTAGGGCTTATATTGTATAGCAAGGACTGTACAAAGGCCTAAAGATAAGGTTAGGATTTACGTTGCATAAGCAAGCAACCTTGAAGCCTATGGCTTTGTTGTTTATATCTAAGGAAGGGAGATTGGTTTAGCACGGGAAGACAGGTTTTGCTGTTGAAGATGACCGTGTTGCCCACCATGCTAGCTCCAAGCTCCTTGCCGCGACGAGCTTGAGTTTTTTAGTGTGTCAAGTTATAATGTCAAATCAGGTGGCCTTATGGTTGAAGTTCCTTAAATTTTATGAGGGCATATTAAAGTTGATTAGAGCGACACCGGTTAGGATCCTACG
>NW_018165169.1:114393-136441 GCF_001263595.1 Phalaenopsis equestris
TGAGACGTCTTAATTCCGATTGAGACGTCTTAATTTAGTTGAAGTTGTAGTTTTGCGTGAATTAAATTTTGAAATTTTGAGTTGTTTTATACTTTAAATTTTGTGGAGGTGATTTTTATCTTGGTTGATTTTAGTTTTAGTTTTGGTTTTAGTTTTAGTTTTGTTGCTATCCTAATAGTTTTCAATGCAAATTTTATAAGCATAAAAGTATAACATAAAAGTACAAGAAAGACAACGCTGAAAACTGTAAAAGCGTACCTAGTGAGTCTTCTCGTTCCACCACCTAAAACATAAAATGCATGTCAGGGCAATTTATATAGAGGCAAAAAGTAAGGTTTTGGTAATTTTCCTAACCCTATGTCATATCTTGATGGGTCCTTAGGAGTTTAATTAAGGATGATTTTCTCAAGCAAAACATATTAAGTTTAATAGATCTTCAAGATATCCAACAGATCTAGAGAAAGGAGCAGGTCCGTGCTACTCTCTGGCTGCCTGGTGGAAAATCCTGAGTTCTTTTAAACTTATTAAGTTGCTTAATAATTCATCCTGTAAATACCCATAATGCTCAGTTAACATTGATGTCTCAATTATCCCTAATAATAGGGTAATTATCACTTGTAATTCAATTTAAGAATTATGTGAGTGAAGACCCTTAACGAGGCTAGTTACTGTTTTTGGAACACTTAACCAAATTTTGATCCTAATTGGGCTTGTAATGTTTGAAAGAAGTTTTAATTTTAAATGATGTTTACTTTTCTAATCCTTATTTAAATGAAACTTGATTTAGCCTAAGTCACTACTAAGCCCTTAAGATCTAGGTGAATGCCTTAATTAGTAAGGCTTTAGGTGGTCATGATTTATGATTTGAATTTTATTTGAAAATCAAAATAAGGGTATTAAATTGATTAATTATTGACTTCAAAAGTCATACCCCTAAGTCCTTGGTTCATTTTATTTTAATAAACTTCCAAATTTTAATAATTTAGAAATTTATTAACTTAATTAAGAAAGTGAGATTGATTTCTACCAATTAATATCTTGTGTTTCAAATATCAAATAATTTGATTAAGATCAGAGGTTACCCATTTCCCTCCTTAAATTAAGCCTAAATGTTAATTAAGGCTAATTTTCTAAAATTACACACTTGCCCCTAAGGCTCTAAGACTTCATAATTTGTCAAATTCAACTCAAATGATATTGAAATTCTTATCACACCTCATTCATGGGTCAATTAAGACATTAGAGGAGAAGATGTGATTTTTGAAAATTTAATTTCTTTATATAATTATTTTCATGCCAAAAATAGTGTTTTCCAAAGAAAAATTCCTAACTTGATCAAGGTGACTCCTAATCCCTTGATATTTTTACTGGAGGTAGACCTAGACCAAAGAAGCCTTTGATTAAATTTCATGACTTTTTGAATTTTATTTGAATTTCAAGAATTATTTTAAGTTATAGGGAATTTATTAAATATAAAATATTTTGAATGGGGAAAATTAAGTTTTGTATTTTTGAAAAGTCTACCTAAGTTCAGAGAACTCAGAGAAGAAGATTTTATATTTTTCTAAATTTTATTTGATTTATTTGAATTATTTTAGTGAAAGCTCATTTTTAGCCTTTAAAGCTCATTTTTAGCCTTTATTGAATTATTTTAGTGAAAGCTCATTTTTAGCCTTTAAAAATCATTTTTAAGCTATAAAATTCAATATCTTTACTTAGAAAACCAAGAAAAATATTCTAATTGTTCTTAAGCATTTAGGAAGTAATTCAGAAGATTTTCATGAGTTTTATTATTTTTGTGATTTTCATGGATTTTTAATTATTTAAATATTAAAAATAGGCTAAAAATCAAATTTTTATTTTAAAAATTATTTTATTTTTAGAAAATTCCCCTGATCACAGAGAACCCAAAAAATAAGTTTTTTATAAATTTTTGAGTTATATTTTGATCTTTAAAAATCATTTAAATGCCAAAAATGATGTTTGTCTTTAAAAATCAATTTAAGTTATCAAATATACTCAAAATATTTTGCAATTTTTTTGGTGAGTTCTTTGGATCATAAATAATAGTGGAGATAAAAAATCAAGTCTTTTAAATGTTTATATCTTTTAAAATTAATTATCTTAGTGATTCAGTGTTTGTAAAAATTAGGTGCATTTTAATTATTTCCAAAAGCTTCTCTCGCCATGGTGGACCTTTAAAATTTTCTTGGAATTTTTAAGCAACATGCTAATTTTCATGATTATTTTAGGCAAATAATGCACATAAACTTAAAAAAGTGTGATCCCCTATCTAGGGACCTCCTCTGACTTTGGAAAAATCAAAGAATGTTCTTCTTGCTAGAGGTTATAACATGCCAAAAATTCAAGCTATGATGATGAGTTTACATGCATGGAGAATCAAAAGATTGAAATCAATATTTAATTAATTAAAAATAAAATATTTATCAAATGGACTTTAAATCATTTCCACATTATTCTCCTCTGTTCACTAAGCAAGAGAGTATTTTTATTTTATTTTTATGATTTTTCTACACAAAGTTATGTATTTTTGAAGTTAAGGGATTTTAAATAAATAGAAAAAACCCTATTTTTCTATTTATCCATGCGGCGCCCCGTCAACCTACGACGGCTGTAAAACTCTACGCGACGCCCTCCCATTTGACACCGCCGTCCATGCCAGCAGCCACGCGTCCCGCTGTTCGTGTAAAGAAGCACTGTCTAGCTTCATCTTGGTCGTCCATTCGATACACGCTTGATCAAATAGCTCCCCATCATCATCCCCGATAGAATGATCTGGAAACCGTCCACACTAAAACCCTAAGATCTCAGCCTAGACTCAACCAAATCACTTTGGATTTGATCCTATGAACTTGTCTAAGTTAGACGAACACATCCATGTGGTAATCCTGCAATTAAATTAAGTCTAACCAAATGTAGAATCAAAATAGGCTCGGGAGGGGGAGAAGTTTTATACCTCTGCTCTGAGAAATGAAGCTTCAATTAGAGGGTCTTGGCACATTTGTTGGGGTCCAAGGAGGCTAGGGATTAAGCCTCTTGCTGTGGTGTGAGGCCTAAATATGAATTTGATCACGACCAAATTTGGGTGCTGGTCTAGAGCTATGGTAGAGGCTCTATGGAAGGGGTATTTTATTGTGATTTGGCTTGTTTCTTGGTTGTGAAGGTGTGGGTAGAGTTAATTTGAGTTTGGTGGAGTGTGGAGGTGTAATGTGCTCTGTCTTGGTTTCTAACAAGATTCCGAGCTCAAAATTGAACTCCGACAATGAAAATTGATGAGGGAAAACAGTTGGAATGAACTGAGGGGAACTTAGGGAAGCTTTGTGATCAATTTGGAGAGGTCTCTCTAAGAAAATTTTAGCACGTCTTGTCATGGCCGTGGGAGGTGCTTTTTATAAAAATGGCTAAGGGGTGGCTGTCATGGCCAATCAGAGGGTGTAATGTGGTGCTTAAGTGGAGGGCAAAGGAGCTCTACAATTCAATTTGGCTGAGCTGGCCCCTAGGGTTTTATTTGGGTGAAGCTCCATGGGGGTGGCTCTTGATTTGGCCATTTTCCGGCCGCTAGGCTGGCCAACCAACCAGGGGGAGGTGGTTAGGTGCTCAGGGTATCCATAGGAATCCATCGCAATAATTTAATGCAAATGTGTTTTGATTTGGCAAGGATATCTTAAACAATTGTATTTTGGGAATAAGATCCCTTAATTTGGGGGACCCTGGATCCATGGCTTAGGTTAGGTGGTATATGGGTTTTAACTGAGTCTTAAGGGTCAACTAATGGCTGAGGTGGAGTTAATTTGGTTGCTTTAGGATGGTTGGGTCACATTTAGTGCATGGGTCCAAGTGGGTGCGAATGACCAAGTCTTGCATTTGGTCTAGGCTAGCCATGTCAATTGGCCCAAATAAATGTTAAATTTCGTATAGATGATCATAATTAACAACTTTGGTGAAGGATGGAAGTGGTTTTGAACTCAATTGAAGGGTTAATTTGAGGAAATTTTGAATTTTAATCAATTTGGTTATGTTGGGCTAAGCTTGGGTCTAGTTTGAGCTAGCCTTGGGATAATTCCAAATTGATTATTGAAAATGGTCCATAGAGACCCCATGAAGAGTTTTTAACATGAATTGGATGCCAGTTTGGAGGTTAAGGCAATCAATTGGGTGGAATTTAGGGACAACCAATTTGGGGCTAAATTTGGGAATTTTGGATTTAAGCCAAAATCAAATGGATTTGAGGCTTCACCAAGGCCAATTGAAGGTTTATTTTTATGTGTAGGAATGTTATAAAGATTTTTCAACATTAATTGGGGTCAATTGACTAGGTTATGGGTTTAATTTGGTGGGATTAGGTCATGTGACCAAAATTGGGGGTTTAACCTATACCAAAATTGGGCTCGAATCATGGGCTAATTAAGCTTGGATTTGGTTTGGTTTGGCCATATCAAAAGTGAATTTAAGTGCAGGATTGAAATTGGGGTAAATTGAGATCAAATTGATGGACATTTTAGTTGAATTTGGGGAAATTTGGGCCTTTAAAGGGCAATTTGGGGGTTTTGATCAAAGATGATAAAATTGGCCAAATTGATGTGATAGTTGAAGAAAATAAAATTGGGAATATTTGGGGGGTTTTGGGAATTTTTAGGATTTTTTTGAAATTTTTGGAATTTTGGGCCAAAGAGGGGTATTTTGGTAATTTGGCCAATTTTCGGATTTTGGGTAATCTGGGTGTTTTCAAGATGTTTGAAATGATTTTTGAATAATTTTGGATATTTTGGCTAGATTTGGGTATTTTGGCTAGATTTAGAGATTTTGGCCAAATTCAGGGTCGCAAGGGTATTTGGGTAATTTGGGGGAATTTAGGGGCAATAGGGTAGGTTGGGTATCTTGATAGAGTTGGATTGCCAACCACCATAAATAAGCCATGAATCAATAAAAACCCTATTTTGGGTCCTCTATGTAGTGGTCTTAGCTGAACCATGGCCTAGGGCTAATGGGTTTAGGGAACCACCTACAGGAGTCTCCCAAAAGTATCAAGGGACCAAAGCCTAGAAGTTATAGGTTTAGGGTAATGAGTGATTGTGAGTGCAAATAAGTGCCTTAGCCCTAGACCAACACCCAGGGTTAACCCTAAGGTCCAGCAACCCTAAGGGTGACTCATCTTGAGTTTCCCTTATAGTGACCCCACCTACTAAGTGCTAGAGGTTAGGACTAGTATGTGGAACTTCAAGTTGAGTAGAGAAGAGGGTAGAATTTCTAATGGTGAGGGTTCCTTTTCATGTTTTCTAAGAATAATCAACAGGAAAGTTCTATGGCTAGACCATAGGCTACTAAAACAGAAAAAACTAAACCTCAACCAAAAGTGAGGTCAACACTGCTTCAGAAAGACATTTAATTTACATATATATATATATATATATAGTTTAGAAAAATTTAAAAACAAACCAACCCCATATTTTTCATACTTTAAATGAAAAATCACTACATCTCAAACCCTGTATCTATCTTGAAGAATAAACACAAGACTTAAGGTTGAGGCTCAGTCAAATAAACTAAGAAATATATGACATCTGTTTGGTCTGTGAAACCAATTTATTCGTCGACAAGTTTCCTTAATTAAGATGAAGAATTAAATAGGGTTTATATTAAGTTGGGTTTGGAAAAGCTTCCTATAAGGTCAAGCCTCCATAGTCAATTACATCTTAGATAATCGAAGTCACCTAAGAAAACTCTCGACAAAAATCAAGGAATATTATCCTAAAGGAGTTTAAAAGGATAGGACTTTTCAACAAAATTGGACAAAGAGGTGTGAAAGGGGAATGATTAAAATTTGGAACATTTATTGTAAAATCCAAAGGAGGAAGAACTAAGGGATGTCACATATTTGAAGGAGAACCTCGGTGACTTCCCAATCAATCCTACTGTTTAGCTTCAGTTTTGGGGAGAAATTATTTGAGTGTTTCATCCTATCAGTTTTATTTTTTTAGGGCTTACATTTGTGTGAAATGATTGCACAAATATCCTGAAAGATGTGAGGATTTAGGTCGTGACAAACGACAACCTCGGAATCCTAAGATGAGTTAGGCTTATATTGTATAGCAGGGCTGTACAAAAGCCTAAAGATGAGTTGAGGATTTAAGTGAGTTGAGGATTTAAAGCCTAAAGATGAGTTGAGGATTTAAGTTGCTCTAGGCAGAAAACCTTGAAATCCTATGGTTTATTGTTTAATTCTAAGGAAGGAATAGTTTAGCTGATGTAGATAGGTTTTGCTGTTGAAGATGGACGTGCTGCCCACAATGCTAGCTCTAAGCTCCTCGTTGTGACAAGTTTAATTTTTCAAATGTGTCAGGTTATAATTTCAAATCATATGGCCCTATGGTTATGGTCATTAAATCATTATGGGGCTTATTAAAGTTGATTAGACCGACACCGGTTAGGATCCTACAATTCCCTCATTCTAGTACCACTACTTTCTATCGGATTCACTTAGTCCAAATGAAATTACTAAACTTAACTTAATGAACTCCATACTTTCATTTAGACCGTAGGAAGCCTCGTTAGCAACCGTAGGTTACCTCCTCCAAGGGATTCCCGATCATCCGATAGAGATGTTTTAATTTAGTTGCAATTGTGGTTTTTTGATGTTTGTGATTAAATTTTGAGTTTTTTTATATTTTGAATGTTGTGGAGGTGAATTTTATCTTGGTTAATTTTAATTTTGATTTTGGTTTTATGGCTATGCTAACAGTTTTAGGTTTTCATGTAGGGCATTGTTGTTTAAAATGCAAGTTTTATAAGCATAAAAGTATAGTACGGAAAGTCAAAGAGAAAACAGTATTGTAAACTATCAAAGCATATCTGGTGAGTCTTCTCGTTCCACCACTTGAAAGGTTAGTATTTGCAAGATATGTAAATAATATTGCAGGAAATTTTAAATTTCAAGAGTAGATGAAGGTTTAGCTACCAAATCCTAAGTTATGATTTAGTTTAATCTCAAAAGATCCTAGTAGATAAATTTAAAAAAAATATAACAAGTCCAATTTGTCATTTAGAAAATCCAATTGATTTCAAAATGTTCACGTTATGACTCTAGATCACTTGAATATCTCTTGAAATATCTCAAGTTCATTTTGATCTTTTCATAATGTTCGAATAATCATCTGAGATTGAAGTGTGACTACCCCGTTGCTCGGTGAAACTCAGCAATCTAATTATCCCAAGGATAGGGTCATCGATTAATCAATTGATGTTTCATTTAAGAGTTATGTGAGTGAGTGCCCTTAACTCAAGTTTGAGTTATTTAAGATTATGATGCCCGAAATCAGAGTCAGGCTTGCACTGCTTAAAGATGTTAATCACCAGCCATATCATTTTATAAATCCAATCAACTTGGGTTTAAATATCGAGCCTATGTCACTACCAAGCCTTTAACAATCATAATGAGTGAAATGGTGATTATAAAGGTTTTGATTTAAGTGTCATAGATCCTTATTAAATGATCACATCATCCTCAACTTTGGGCTTGAGGAAAGTAAATTATCATCTTTCTGGCTTAAGCCCATCACTTAAGAATCATCTGATCTTTAATTGACTTCTGAGTCATGAAGATTAGGAGAATTATGCTCTTTGTTGATGTTGTGCAAAGGTGTTGAATGGTTTTCTACCTTTTAGCCCCATAGTATTTCAATCATCCAAACATATTTATTAAGATCAAAATTACCCATTTTCCCTTTGATAATCCTAAATTTTTTATTAAGGCAAGAAAGTCTTAAAATTACCACTTTGCTCTTGGGGCACTTCACCTCATAACTCTTTAAACACAAATCAAATGATTTTGAGGGTTTAGATTTTGAGGGTTTAAAATGTTATATCCATGAGGTAATTATATTGTTAGACGAGAACATGTGGACCTTTCAAAATTTGATTTAATTTAGATAATTATTTAAATGTAGAAAATATGATTTTTCAAAGGTTAATTTATTTAATTATCCAAAATAAAATTTATATTTATGGAAAAATTAGTAGAGGTTTCCAAAGGTGAGAGAAACACTTAGGCAAAATTTCATGTTTATTTGAATCAAATTTCTATTATTATTATTTTATTTTAGATCAATTTTCATGATTTATCAAAATAGAAAATAGTGTTTTAATTATAAAAATTATTTTTATACTTTTATTAGACTCCTCTGAGTTCAAAAATATCAGAGTATCAAATTTTATATTTTTGTGATTTTTAATTTATTTAGTATAAGTATCTTGGTGAGAAATAAAGAAAATTCATTTTTAAGCTTTTGAGACTTGTTTTTAATCTTAGGAAAATTAAAAAAATATTTTATTGAGTCACAAGTGATCGGAGGACAATTAGGCATATTTTGAAATTTTTTTGTATTTTTTGAATTTTTAATTATTCTTAATTATTTTAAATCCAAAAAATGGCTCAAAAATTAAGTATTTTTCCAAAATAATTTTTCTTTTTTCTAAGTGCCTCTCATAATAAGAAACTCAGAAAATCACTTTTCATAATTTTTCTAAGTGTATTTAATCTATTATAATTTTCTTTGAACAAAAATACAAGATCTTTTAGAAAATACGTATTAATGCTTAAATCAAGCAAAATAATTTCAAATTTTTACAATGGGTAGATATGATTTTTACGAACAATGTGGAGGCCTACTAAAATTGTTCTCATAACTTTTAAGTAATGTTTTGATTTATATAAGTAAAATAAGCCAAAATTGTCACCTTAGCTTGAAAATTAGGGTTAGAAGCATACAGATGCCCTTTGACCTTAAAAAAATCAGAGAACATCCCCTTTATGATGAAAAATAAACCCTAAAAATCTCAAGCCATGGTCAACACTCCTTAGTCACGGAGAATCAAAATACCACAAAGGGTATTTAATTAATTAAAAATTAGGGAGTGAGAAAATAGCTTTCATTTTTAGTCCACATTATTTTCCTCTTTTCACTGAGTAAGAGAGTATTTTTCTTTTATTTTTATGATCTTTTTAGAGAAAGATATGGACTTTTGAAGTTTAGGCATTTAAAATAATTCAAAAATCCCTATTTTTCTACTTATCCACGCGGTGCCAACTCATCCTTGTCTCCTCCGAAGGCTCGACGCATCACTCCACCATTTGAGGCCGCCAGCCACGTAGCCTCCACAGGGACCGCGCTTTATGCATCATGGATCTGTTTGGCTTGATCTCCTCCGTCTATTGGATACACGTGCGATCGGAAGGCTCTCTGTTATCGTCCCCGAGTGACCTAACCCATGAGCCTTTCCCACTAAAACCTTAAGATCTTGGCCTAGACTCAACCAAATTGCATGGGATTTGTTTCTAAACTTTTATCTACTCAAGAAGAACACATCTATAGGGTTTATACTGTATGAAATATAGTAAATACGTATGGAGGGTCGAAACAAGCTCGATTTAGGGTTGGAATTTAATAACATTGTCTGAGAGGGGAGGCCACAATCAGATAGTTGTGGTAGCTTTAATTGGTCCCAACGAACCTCCAGACGAAGTCCCAAGTCTTGGTGAATGGTTTAGGTATAAATTTGATTAAGGTGGTTTTCAGGTGTTGGTCTAGAGCTAGGTTAGAGGCTATTTCAGAGGGGGCTTTTGTGGGGAATCAACTTCTTTCACTATGGGGATGGTATGTGCTCAAATAATTAAAGTTTGGTGAGTTATGGAGCTGTGGGGAGTTATTTCCTTGTTTTGGCAGAAATTTGAGCTCAAAATTGAGCTTCCATAGTGGGAATCAGTGAGAGAAAATGGTGAGCTTGAACTGAGGAGGTCTTAGGGAGTCTCTGAGAGCAATTTAGCAAAGTTTCTTTAAGAAAATTTCAGATCTTATTTCTTGATCATGGAGGTGAGGTTTAAATAAAAATGGCCTAGGGTGGTCGTCCAATTGAGGGGTGCAAAATGGTGCATAGGTGGAGGGTTTTGAAGTGCTAAAGCCAATTGGAATTGGCCAGCTCAGATGGGCGAGTTTGAGTTTGAATTTTGTCTTGGGGCTCTCAGTTTTGGTGTGTTCCAGCCACTAGACTGGCTGGGAGTGCCAGGGGGGGGGGGCAGGAGGGCAGGGGGGCCCCCAGTGGGAGGGTTAATATAATTAACCCTCAATAGAAAGTGATAATGGGGAAGATTTTTAGTTAAGGCCCATAAATGGGCATAAATCCCTTAATTTAGGGATACAATGGTTTATAGCTCATCATGGCTGACCCAAGGGTGTTTAGCTTGGTCAATAGGGTGCACTTGGTGGCTGTGGTGTCACCAATTTGGTGGCTTAGGCATGGCTAAGTCAATTTTGGTGCATGGGTCCAATTTGGGACCAAATGGATAAAATTTGGGTTTTAGTTAGGCTAGCCATGACTTTAAGCCCAATTAATTGATCAACATTGTGTACATGATTGTTATGAAGATTTTTGGTGAAGGATTTTTTTGGTGAAGGTTGAAATGATTTTGAGTTCAATTGGAAGCTCAATTTGAAGGATTTTGGGAGACTTGGGTCTAGATTGAGCTAAGGTTGGGTGAGGTTCAAATTGATTGTTTAAAATGGTCTATATGAATTTCATAAAGTGTTTTCAACATAAATTGGGTGCCAATTTTGGGGTTAGGGCACTCAATTTGGTGGAATTTGGAGACAGCTAATTTGGGGCAAATTTGGGGATTTTTTTTACTTGGGTTGAAAATAAAGGAAATTCAAGCTTCACCAAGGCCAAGTGAAGGTCAATTTTGGTGTTTAGGAGTGTTATAAGAGATTTAATATCCAAAATGGGGCAAATTAAGTAGGCTATGGGGTTCAATTTGGTGGGATTAAGTCATAGAGCCAAAATTGGGGGTTTGACTTAGATCAAAATTGAGCTCAAAGCATGGGCCAAAATTGTTTGACTTAGATCAAAATTGAGCTCAAAGCATGGGCCAATTAGGCTTATATTTGTTTTAATTTGGTCATATGAAAGGTTAATTTGAGTTTGTAATTGAAATTGAGGAAAATTGGGACCAAATTGATGGACATTTTAGATAAATTTGGGGAAATTGGGCCTTTAAAGGCAATTTGTGGGGTTTTGGTTAAAATGGTTAAATTGGCCAAATTTGGTTCAATTTAAGGGTTCAAATTGATTTTGGAGACATTTGAAGTGATTTTGGAGAAATTTGAAGTGATTTTGGAGGTTTTGGGAATGTTTGGGGTGCTAAGGGTATTTTTGTAATTTTGGTAATTTTGGGGTTATTTTGGCAATTTTGGAATTTTTTGGTGATTTTAGGTAATTTGAGTATTTTCAAATGGTATGAAATGATTTTTGAACAAAATTAGGTATTTTTTGGTGAAATTTGGATTTTTAACCAAATTTGTGATTTGGGGGTGTTTAGGTAATTTGGGTAGGTTTGGGGGTAAAAGGTTAAATTGAACATTTTTGGTAGAACTAGGATGTTAACCACCATATATGAGCTATGGAACAATGAGATCCCCATTTGGGTCCTCTATGTACTGGTCTTAGCTAAACCTAAGCCTAGGGCTAGTGGGTTTAGGGGACCATCTACATGAGTCTCCCAGAAGAATCAAGGGATCAAAGTCAACAATTTTGGGTTTAAGGTTGCGAGTGATTGTGGGTGAGAGTGAGTGTAGGTGAGTGAACTAGCTCTAGACCAACACCTAGGGCTAACCCTAAGGTCAGACAATCTTATGGGGGCTCATCTTGAGCTCCCTCATACTCCCCACCTACTAAGTGTTAGAGGTCAGGACCAATATGTGGAACTTCAAGTTGAGCAAGGAGGAGTTTAGAATTTCTAATTTTGAGGGTTCTTTTTCTAGTTTTCTAGGAATAGTCAACAGGAAAGTCCTACGGCTAGACCCTGGGCAACTAAAGAGGAGAAACTAGACCTCAACCAAAAATGAGGTCAACATACACCTATAGGTATGTCCCCTTATAGATTAATTTTTGGGAAGACTTGTCACTTGCTAGTAGAATTAGAACATAAAGCTTATTGAGCTATTAATGAATTAAATTTCAATTTAAAAGATACCGGTGATAAAAGATTATTACAATTGAATGAGCTTGAAGAAATTATGAATGGATCTTATGATAATTCTAGGATTTATAAGGAAAGAATGAAAGAATAGAATGATCTGAAGATAATAAAAAAGGAATTTGAACTTGAATAGAAAGTTTTATTATATAATACAAGATTAAAATTATTTCCTGGAAAATTGAAGTCTAGGTGGAAAGGGTCATTCAAGCTTGTAAAAGTCTATCCCTATGGAACTGTTAATATTGAAGATCGTAAGACTAGAAAGATATTTAAAGTAAATGGACACAGATTGAAATCATATTTTGATGGTCAAATACCAGTTTTTAAAGAAACTATAATGTTAGGTCACCCAGATTAAAGATTGAGAATGTCGAGCTGATGACATTAAACTAAGAACTTTGTGGGAGGCAACTCGTACTTATCGTTGTTTATTTTGCTTTATGGGTTTTTGTTCGGAATGTTTTACATATATTTATATTTGTGTTTTCATAAAGTCCGTATATTTGAGAAAATAATTTAAAAAAAATCTTTATTTACCTAATTTTATGGAAGAATTGAGAATTTTTTATTGAAATAAAAAATGCAATTTTTTTTGGAACTCGTACATGATGTGCCAGATTGGCGCATGATGCACCGAATTCTAGAGAGCGGGTGCATGATGCACCACGGTGATGAAAATGACTTAAAACATTTTAAAAGGCAGTTTTTGGCAATTTTTGGTGGGTTCATCTCTTTAAATGTCCCAAAAACTGATTCCAAAGTCAATTTTAGGGGGGAAGTACGAGAGAGGAGTGATTAGATTTCAATTCCAACGACATCCCACTCTAAAAATTCTGCTAGATTTGGATTTTCAACCAGATAAAGTTTGTTAGTTTCAATGCATACATGATTGTGTTCTAGTGAAGAAGAGGCAAAGAATGGGGTGTCAGTATGTACATGCTGACACCCCATATCGACCTCCCAAAAACCGATGCATATAAGTTGCATGATTGTGTTATAGAGGATGGGAATAAGTATGTAGGTGCTGACCCCAACATGGGAATTGAAATTTGGGTATCAATTCCAAAAAGAAGGGTCTGAATTTAGGTACTGACCTTGAAAGGAGGGCATCAGAATTTAGGTACTGACCCAAGTGAGAGTCAAAATTTAAGTGTCAATCTCAAAAAGTGAGTCAGAAGTTAGGGACCGACCTCAAAGTGAGGGAATCATAAGTTAGGGACAGATTCCGAAATGAGAGTTGAAATTTAAGAATCAAATCTCAAAAAGAGGATTGGAAGTTAGGGACCGACCTCGAAACGAAAGAATCAGAAGTTAGGGATTGATTCCAAAATGAGAATTGAAATTTACGGATCAATATCAAAAAGAGGATTGAAAGTTAGGGACTGACCTCGAAATGAGGGAATCAGAATTTAGGGACTGATTCCGAAATGAGAATTAAAATTTAAGTATCAATCTCAAAAAGAAAATCATAAGTTAGGGACCGACCTCGAAATGAGGGAATCAGAAGTTAGGGACTGATTCTGAAATGAGAATTGAAATTTAAGGATCAATCTAAAAAAAAAAGATCGGAAGTTAGGGACCAACCTCAAAGTGAGGTATCAAAAGTTAGGGATTGATTCCAAAATGAGAATTGAAATTTAAGGATCAATCTCAAAAAGAGGATCGGAAGTTAGGGGCTGAACTCAAAGTGAGGGAATCAGAAGTTTAGGACTAATTCAGAAATGAGAATTGAAATTTAAGGATCAAATCTCGAAAAGAGGATCTGAAGTTAGGGATTGACCTCAAAGTGAGGGAATTAGAAGTTAGGGGCTGATTCTGAAATGAGAATTGAAATTTAATGATCAAACTCAAAAAGAGGATCAAAAGTTAGGGACCGACCTCGAAATGAGGGAATCAGGAGTTAGGGACTGATTCTAAAGTGAGAATTGAAATTTACAAAGGGTTTACGGTGTTGAACCCATAGACATGTGTCATGTTAAAAGGTTAACATTGGTGAGGAAGATATGTGAAATTTTGTAAGATTTTGTGCAGACAAGGACGGTCGTGTTGCGCGACCAAAGAGTAAGAGACCCCGAAATCAAGAGAAACAACTCAACAGCTTTATTTTATTTTCTTGTTATTTTTATCACGTTTATTTTTCCAAATATGTTTTCTAAAATTTAATTTTTGTTGGTTGATTGATTTTCAAAAGAGTGTTTCATTTGAACTTTATTATTAAGTTTTTATTTTAAGTTTTTATAGTTTTTATTGTTTTGTTTTTTGTTCATTGTAGTTTGGAACTAATGTATGGCTCCGTGGCTTTTATCCATTGCACAAAAGGGCAATTGAGCAAGCAAACAAAGTTTTTAAAAAAGATTTTATTAATCTGATCCAACAGGTGTTACAAATTGAGTGCAGGCCAGAGCCTCAAAAGGTACAATATGTTGAATGCATCAAAGTACATTTGGAAAACATCTCATGCTGGGTACATATCACAAGCTAAGCATATCTGATACATATATCATCATATCTGCTGTGTCAAATTGCAAGACAAAAAGGTGTCTCCTGAGTGTACATCTCTGGTGTGGTGAGCTCCTGATTGAGCTGAGCTACTAAACCACGCTCCAAGAAAAGAGTTCCCTTTACATGTTTTTAGAGGTGTAACCCTCATAGCTCGTACGACAGTAGTTCTTCCAAATCCATATTTGTTTAAAATCCATATGGCATTTTGCTATCATCTATCCCTTGGAAAGTTACAGAGAACCTATGGCATTGCACCCCTGACATGCAATGTTTAGCAATGTCTGCTCTATTTCCTTTAAGAACCAACATTAAACCCACTAGTAGCAGAATCTCCATGGATCCTTTGAACTCGTCGGGGCCAATGACAACTATTTCTTTTCCGAATAAAATGTTGATTTTGCTCATGGAAGAGACCGTGCAGAGAAGTCTCACTAAGTCATGTGGTTAATATGCGGAGATATGCAGTCACCTTCATTATATATATTGATGATACAGCTGTTAAGAGTATAGTCAGCTAAAAGTTGGTCCATCGGACCATTCTCTTAATCAACCATTTTATCATGGGAGGTAGCGGGTCTACCTCATTGTACCTCAAAATCCCCAAGGGATTTTCTTGTCTGTCCTTTGTGAAGATGTAACAACAGCCACATTGTATAGTGATCCTGCCCTTTCCACGCATCCATTTCTGTGGCTCAGAATAGGTTCTTTCCATAAGAAGACCCGCTCAACCCCTGTCTCTTAGATCAAAAATGCAGTCAAGGATACTTCTTTCATCACTTTCGGAGAAGACCTTGGTGTACAACTCCAAGCCTTCTAGTATATTGATGAATCTTCCCTGAAATTCTTCATAGAATTCAAATTTCCTTTTATTTACTTTACTCATCTTGTAGCATTTTGCCATGGAGACAATCGGCGACTGTCGAGGAAACTCTCTCATTTCAGTATCGGTGGGAATCTAAGCTGGTGTTGTCTCTGTCTGCAGCGGAACATATGACTCTGTGTCCAATGAGATATATGACTCTGTATCCAACGGGATATACGGTTCCCCCATCGGGTGATCAGCGGTCTGAAATCCATCATCAGTGGACACGTACTCCTTTAAAGAATTGTACTACTCCAGGTTGAGGACGTTGCAGTCCAGACACTCAACAAATGCCCCTATAGCTGGTATGAGTGTAGGTATCTCAGCGTTGCATGTCGGGCAACCCACACAAAGAACATCTGAAATTCGTGGTATCTCCGACTCTGTAGCAAGCTCAAACTCATCATCTGTAGCAGCTGTCGACATTATTTTTTTTTTTGAGGAGTTGCCTGTTGGAAGCTGTTGGTCACCGAAATTGAAATCTCGTTACCCACTTCAAAAGAATATTTTAATTTACATATATATATAAAACTTTTTAGAAAAATATGAAATCAAGCTAACCCCATACTTCTCACAATTTAAATGAAATAGTACTATACCTCAAATTCTGTATCTATCCCGAAGGATAAACACAAGAATTGAGGATGAGGCTTGATCAAATAAAATAAGTAATATATGATGTTCGTTTGGTCTGCGAAACCATTTTATTTGTCAAGAATTTCCCCTATTTAATTTGAAGAATTAAATAAGTTTTATTTTAAGCTGGTTTTGGACAAGCTTACTATAAGGGCAAGCCCCTATAGTTAATTACATCTTAAATGAATAAAATCACTTAATAAAACTCTCGATAAAAATTAGGAAATATTATCTTCAAGGAGGTCAAAAGGGTAAGACTTTTCAACAAAATTAGACAAATAAGTGTGAAATGGGAATGGCTCAAATTTAGAACATTTTGTTGTAGAGTCCAACGGAGGAAGAACTAAGGGATGTCATAGATCTGGAGGAGAACCTAGGTGACAGGTGACTTCCCAAGCTAGTGACTTCCCAAGCTATCCTATGGTTTGGTTTTAATTTTGGGGGAAAATTATTTAAATGTTTCATCCTGCCAATTTTATTTATTTAGGGCTTATATTTGTGTGAAACGATCACACAAATAGCTTGGAAGATGCGAGGATTTAGGTCGTGACGAACGCGAACGACAACCTCAGAATCGTGACGAACGACAACCTCAGAATCCTAAGACAAGTTAGGGCTTATATTGTTGTACAAAAGCCTAAAGATGAGGAAAGATGAGGTGAGGATTTATGTTACATAAGCAAACAGCCTCGAAATCGTATGGCTTTTTGTTTTAGTTCTAAGGAAAGAATATTTTATCTGGTGTAGAAATGTTTTGTTGTTGAAGATGGTCGTGCTGTCCATCATGCTAGCTCCAAGCTCCTCTTTGTGACGAGTTTAAGTTTTCTAAAGTGTTAGGTTATAGTGTCAAATCAGATGGTCCTATGGTTGAAGTTCTTTAAATGTTATAGAGCGTATTAAAGTTGATTAGAGCGACACAGATTAGGATCCTATAGTTCCCTCGTTCCAGTACCACTATTTTTTATTGGATTCACTTAGTTCAAATGAATTTAATAAACACTTAAAGAGTTTTGTACTTTCATGTAGGCCGGCGGAAGCCCCGTTAGCAACCGTAGGATATTGATACACCTAAAATATATAGTATTTTAGACACATTTTCTTACCTATTTTTGAGATATTGCACTTTAATGGAAGGTATTTTTGTGTTTTTCTTGCAGATACAGGTAAAAAGGGTGAAAATGCTTAAAGGAGTGACAAAGGATCAAATTTGGAGCAAAAAGGTGAAAAATGTGCATAAGAGTTTTGGCGCCTAAGCGCCGGTTAAACAGAAAAGGCCGTGCCAGAGGTCCCGTGCTTAAGCGCCAGTGGCAGTTATTGGGCGAGAAAATTCAGTTTCTGTGAATTTTGAAGAGGTTTTTGAGGTACCCATTGGCTTAATAGGTGGTCATAACCACCATGAACATAAATTATCACAAAAGGATGCATCTCTTGGGGAAATACATAGAATCTAGAAAAATTTTGAAGAGAAACCAAGGTACCTTTTGGAAAATTATAAAAAAAAGAAGAGAGGACTTAAAAAAGAGTCCTGAAAAGGTCCAAAAATGTGTGAATCCTGAAAATGTTGGAAAGTTTTGAAATTTCTCATTTGGGGAGTTACTTCAGAGATTTTTTCATGCACCACTTTTACTTTTATTTTACCCTTTTTGTTATTTTATTTTGAGTGATTGTAAAAAGAAGAGAATCAAAGAAACTTCAAGATTTTAATGGAGGACTTGAGATAAGTTTTTATCTTTCTATTTTGAGACTACTTTTGGTTTTCATTGAGACTCATTGAGACTTGTTGTTGTTGACAATGATTTCTTCTTTTAAACTAAAGTATGATTTTATTTTCTTTATGGATTCTGAGTAGTTTTCTTTATCTTTCTTCTTCAAATTATAAGTAATTAAGTTTTGGATAGAAGTTGTGGAAAGTATTGATCTTCAATGATGGAAGAAGTTGTGATGATTTAAATCCATGCACTTCATTTACTTCTTGATTTGGTCAATCCAGATGTTAAAATTTGTTGTCAGAACATGTCAGAACCGTGCTGGTATTGTCTCAGGTAACAATTGGAAAGAATCACATGAGGTTGTATGATATCTCTAAAACCTTAATATCTCACTCATTTCTCAAACAAATGACCTCGGGTTTGATTCTATAGACTCGTCTAAGTGAGAAAACATATCCATACGGTAAACATGCCAATTAAATTAACCTTAATTAGATGGAGAGTCAAAATAGGCTCGGAAGAGAGGAAGTTCAATGCCTTTGCTCTGATAATGGAAGCTTCAATCAGAGGTGCTCAGTACGTTTGTGGAGCTCCAAAGAGGCTAGGGATTGAGCCTCTTGCTAGTGTGTAATGTCTAGACTCAAATTCGATCAAGGCTGAATTTGGGTGTTGATCAAAGTCTAGGGTAGAGGCTCTCTGTGAGGGGGCTTTGATGGGACTTTATCTTCTCTCATTGTGGTGAAGGTGTAGGCAAGTTTAATTAAGCTTTGGTGCACTATGGGGGTGTGGTGGAGAATGCCCTAACTTTGGCAAGTATTTGAACTAAAAAATTGAGCTCTGATGATGTGAATTAGGGCAGGCGGGTGTTTGTTTTGCACTGAGGAGGTCCTAGAGAGGCTATGGGAGCAATTTTATGAGGTTTTCTTAAGAAAAATTCAGCACCCTTATGTTGGCCGTAGAGGTGAGGTTTTATAGCCATGGCCAGAGAGGGGAGCTTAGGGTCTGGCCTTGGGTGCAAAAGTTTGCTGAGGTAGTTTGCTGAGGTGGTGGGAGGTGGTGGGCTGAGAAGTTCTAAAGTTTAATTAGGCTGAGCTGGCCTCTAGGGTTAAGATTGGGTTTGATTTAGGGATGGTGTCTCTCGTTTTTGAGGTGCTCCGGTGAGCCAGTGGAGGTTGCTAGGACCAATGGAGGTTCTAAAGTTCAAAAGAATGGGTTTGACAGGGCCAATGGAGGTCGCTAGGAGGTCAGGTGAGCCAGTGGGAGGGTTAATATGTTTAACCCTCAATGGCAAGTGATAATGGGGGAGATTTTTTATTAGGCCCGTAAATGGGCATAAATCCCTTAATTTAGGGTTCCAATGGTCCATAGCTCACCATGGCTAGTCCAACAGTTTTATCCTTGTCCATGGGAGTGTGCTTGGTGGCTGTGGAGTCATAAATTTGGTGACTTTAGGGTGGTTAGGTCAATTTTGGTGTATGGGTCCAATATGGGTCCAAATGGCCAAAGGTTAAGTTTAGGTTAAGCTATTCATGACCTTAAGCCCAATTAACTGATCAACATTATGTAGATGAGTGTAACAAAGATTTTTAGTGAAGGATTGAAATAATTTTGAGTTCAACTGGGTGTTCAATTTGAAGGATTTTGGAATTTTGGTCAATTTGGGTATGTTGGGCTAGACTTGGTTCTAGGTTGGGCTAAGGTTGGGCTAAGTCCAAATTAATTGTTGAAAATGGTCTATAGGAACATCATGAAGAGTTCTCAACATAAATTGGGTGTCAATTTTGGGGTTAAGGCATTCAATTTAGTGAAATTTGGGGACATAGCCAATTTAAGGCAAATTTAGGGATTTTTGAACTTGGGTTTAAATTGAATACAATTGAGGCTTCACCAAGTCCAATTTAAGGTCAATTTTGATGTGTGTGATTGTTATGAAGAGTTTTCAACATAAATTCTGGCAAATTGAGCAGGTTATGGGGTTCAATTTGGTGGGATTGAATTCATAGAGGTAAAATTGGGGGTTTAACTTAGATCAAAATTGGGCTCAAATAATGGACCATAATGGACCAATTAAGCAAATAATGGACCAATTAAGCTTGGATTTGGTTTATATTGGCCATATGAAAGGTAAATTTAAGTTTAGGATTGAAATCGAGGGAAATTTGGGCAAAATTGATGGACACTTGAGGTAAATTTGGAAAAGTTGGGCCTTTAAAGGCAATTTGGGGGTTCAAAATGATCAAATTGGCCAAATTAGGTTCAATTATAGGGTCCAAATTGGTTTTTGAGACATTTGGAGTGATTTTGAAGGTTTTGGGAAAGTTTGGGGTGCCAAGGGTATTTTTGTAAATTTTGGTCATTTTGGGGGTATTTTGTTAATTTGGAATTTTTGGGTAGTTTTATGTAATTTGGGTATTTTAAAAAGGTTTAAAATGATTTTTGGACATATTTGGGTATTTTGGGTAGATTTGGGAATTTTGGCAAAATTTAGGGTTCGAAGGGTATCTAAGTAATTTGGGTGGATTTTAGGGCAAAAGGCCAAGTTGGACATTTTGGTAGAATTGGGTTACCAACCACCCTATATGAGCTAGGGAAAAATAAAATCCCTGTTTGTGTCACCTTTTGGGCACCTTTTGGGTCCTCTATGTACTGGTCTTAGCTAAACCCCAACCTAGGTCGTGGATTTAGGGGACCATCTACATGAGTCTCCCAAAAGGTTAAGGGATCAGAGTCAAGAATTTTTGGGTTTATGGTTGTGAGGAATTCTGAGTGAAAGTGAGTGAAAGTGAGTGCGTTAGCTCCAGATCAACACTCAGGGCCAACCCTAAGGTCAAATAGTCCTATGAAAACTCTCCTTAAGCTCTCCCATAATGTCCCCACCTACTAAGTGCTAGAGGTTATGACCAATATGTAAAGCTTCAAGTTGAGTAAAGAAGAGGATAGAATTTCTAATAGTGAGGGTTCATTTTCTAGTTTTCTAGGAATAGTCAACATGAAAGTCCTATGGTTAGATCCTAGGTTGCTAAAGAGGGAAAACAAAACCTCAACCAAAAGTGAGGCCAAAAAATGGACCCCCAATAGGTGTGGTATGTTGTGCAAGCACACCACACGTATTGGCGTTGGCCGACGAGATCAACAAAACCAACACAGACTCCTAAGTCAACAGACCTAGAAAGAGGTGTAGAATTGTCTGTGTTATTTGCTTTTGCTGAGGAATTAACATGTGAATATCTGATCAACATCGAAGATTAGGAACTCTCGCTGGGGATTGGAGAATGTGTTTTGAGTTATCACATTTTAGGTTTTTATAGAGGATGAGAATCAGTATTCAGGTGAAGACCTCAAACATTGAGAGTAGGATACCATGGTGGGGGTCTTATTCCTATCTCCAAAGGTGTGAGTATAGAATTGGACGTCATAGAGGGGGTGTTACACTAATCTAGAAGATGTAGGTAGAGAATTGGAAGCCGTGAAGGGGGCCTTACACCAACCTCAAAGATGTAGGTAGAGGATTGGAAGCCATGGAGGGGGCCTTACACCAATCTTAAAAAGTGTAGGTAAAGAATTGGAAGCCGTGGAGGGGGCCTTACACCAACCTCAAAGATGTAGGTAGAGAACTAGAAGCCATAGACGGGGCCTTACACCAATCTCAAAGATGTAGGTAGAGAATTGGAAGCGGTGGAGGGGGCCTTACACCAATCTCGAAGAAGTAGGTAGAGAGTTGAAAATCATGGAGGGGGCCTTACACCAATCTCAAAGATGTAGGTAGAGAATTATATGTCGTGGTGTGGTCTGTCGTGGTGGGGTCTTATACCAATCTCAAAAGGCTGAGAATAGGATGTGATGTTCCATAAACATAAGTCTTACTCCTATCTCAAAAGTTTGAGAATAGGATATGATGTTCCATAAAGGGGACCTTACACCCATCTCGAAGATGTAGGTAGAGAATTATGTTCCATAAAGGGGAGTCTACTCCTATCTCAAAGATGTAGGTAGAGAATTGGATGTCGTGGTGGGGGCCTTACGCTAATCCCGAAGATGTAGGTAGAGAATTGGATGTCGTGGCGGGTGTCTTATACCAATCTCAAAAGGTTGAGAATAGGATGTGATGTTCCATAAAGGGGAGTCTTACTCCTATCTCGAAGATGTAGGTAGAGAATTGGATGTCGCGGCGAGGGCCTTACACCAATCTCGAAGTGTAGGTAAAGAATTGGATGTCGTGACAGGGTCTTATACCATTCTCAAAAGGTTGAGAATAGGATGGGATGTTCTTTAAAGGGGAGGGAGTCTTAC
>NW_018165169.1:136492-138662 GCF_001263595.1 Phalaenopsis equestris
GCGGGGGTCTTACACCAATCTCACCAATCTCAAAGATGTAGGTAGAGAATTGGATGACGTGGTGGGGGTCTTATACCAATCTCGAAGGTTGTGAAAAGGAAAATAATGTTTTGATATTGGCCTCGAGGGCAGGAATGTAGTGCAGAAAGTTTGTGGTGTCGAAATCATAAGTGTGTGTCATGTGAAAATATTGACATTGGTGAGGAAGATGTGTGAAATTTTGAGAGGTTTTGTGCAGAATGTGATATTTTGCAAGGATGTGAGGAGAATTAGTGCAGACAAAGATAGTCGTGTTGTGCGTGCAAAGAGTAAGAAACTCCTAAATTGAGAGAATCCACTCAACAAATTTATTTTCTCTTCTTGTTGTTTTTATCACATTTAAATTTTCAAAAGATATTGGTTTTTCAAATTTTTGAAAATTTTTTGTGGGTTGATTTTTTTTAAAAGAGTATTTTATTTGAATTTTATCATTATCAAGTTTTAATTTTTTTATTTTTTGTTCATTGTTGTCCCGAACCAACATATGGTTCTGTGGTTTTTATCCATCGCACAAAAAGGGCAATTGAATAAACAGACAAAATTTTGAAAGAGATTTCATTAATCTGCTCCAATAAGTGTTAGAGGTTGAGTGTAGGACAAAGCCTCCAAAAGTACAATTATGCTGACTGCATCAAAGTACATCTAAAAATATCTCATGCTGAGTACATATCATAGGCTGAGCATGTTATATATATCATATCCGCTGTGATGAAATGCAGTAAAAAGGAATCCTCATAGTGTCTATCTCTGGTGGGGCAAGCTCCTGATTGAGTCGACCTACTAAGCCATGCTTCAAGACAAGAGTTCCATTTGCATGTGCTTAGAGGTGCAACTCTCTCATAGCTCGTACGACAGTAACTCTTTCAACTCCGAGTCCGGTCAGAATCCATATGGCATTTTCTTGTCATCCATTCTTCGGAAAGTCACAGATACCCTACAGTGTCGTACCCCTGGAATGCAGTGTTTGGCGACGTCTGCTCGTTTCCTTTAAGAACCAGCACTGAACCCACTGGTAGCGGAATCTCCACGGACCCTCTGAACTCACCAGGGCCAATGATATCAATTTCTTTTCCAAATAGAATGTTGCTCTTGCTTATGAAAGAGACCATGCAGAAATGTCTCACAAAGTCATGATTGTCAATGTGCGAGGGTATGCAGTCGCCTTTATCATATATGTTGAGAATATAGCTGTTGGGAATACAATCAGCTGGGAGTATGCTCATCAGACCATTATCTTAATCGTCCATTTTATCATAGGGGGTAACGGATCGGAATCCTAGGAGGATTTTCTTGTTTATCTTTAGTGAAGTTGTAACAGCAGCCACATTATATGGTGATCATGCCCTTTCCACACATCCATTTTTGTGGCTTAGAATAGGTTCTTTCCATCAGTAGGCCTGCTCAACCCTATCTCTTAAATAAAAAATGCAGTCGAGAATACTTCTCTTGTCACTTTCGGAGAAGACCCTGGTATATAGCTCCAAGCCTTCTGGTATATTAATGAACCTTCCTTGAACTTCTTCGTAGAATTAAAAATCTCGTTTGTTGACTTTACTCTTTTTGTAGTATTTTGTCATGCTGATGATTGGTGGCTGTCGAGGATGTTTCCTCATTTCAACATCGATGGGAATCCAAGTTGGTGTTGTTTCTGTCTACAGCGAAGCATATGACTCTGTATCCAACAGGATATATGGCTCTATATCCAACGAGACATATGGTTCTCCCATTGGGTAATCAGCGGTCTAAAAACCATCATCAGAGGACATGTACTCCTCCAAAGTACTGTAGTGCTCCAGGTGGAGGGCATTGTAGCCCAGGCATTCCACAAATGCCCCCTGTAGCTGATGTATGTGTAGGTATCTTAGCGTTGCATGTCGAGCAACCCGTACAAAGAACATATGAAATTGGTGGTATCTCCGTCTCTGTAACGAATCTGGACTCATCGTCTATAGCAGTTAAGCTGGAAGAGGTCTCTCTCAGGCCTGGATCGTATATATTCCCCTCGGGAATAGGGGTGAGCAAGTTTTTCACCTCCTTCTGGCGTCTTCTTTCTTCATGTAAGAATGCCCTATGCTTTCATAGAGTGGTTTTTCTACGCTGAGTTCTCTGTAGCGGTGCATTTGACACTCTT
>NW_018165169.1:138733-147179 GCF_001263595.1 Phalaenopsis equestris
TGGAAGTGACTAAGTCTCCGGTCGGCATAGCTATGGTTCCCTCCATCGGGTCGTGTTGTACTATCACAATTTTCCCCTTCAGTGAGGAACTGTCTCTGGTACCAAACCTTAGCAGTGATGGTATCCCTTCCTTTTTCTGACGGCTAAACACGTCCATCAGGGGACCCTCATAGTCCATGTCGACTTGACTAAATTCCATGTCGAAGCCTATGGTACCACCTTGCGGCGCCCTTTCCTTATTGAGTGCAAAGTTCTAACCATCTTTAAAAGCAAAGATCAGCCTCTGGCCTGACTTTTTTTGGCAGACAATAAGAAAAAAATATTAGTGAGCTGAAACTTAGCGGGAATAAGAACAAAACAAAGTGTTTGTTAAAGAAAATTTTAGTTTATGTTGGTGAGAAAATTATTTATTCATGTATGTATTTTATTTAATTTAGTAGAATATCAAATTTAAAAAAGGAATATCAATTTTATTTAATTTAGTAGAATATCAAATTTAAAAAAGAGAAATTAAAGTGTATAAGTTCAAAAATTTTCAATAAATTGAGGTTAATTTTATTACCAAAGTTTTGGACCCGGTCACAGACGTTTGGCCAAACAAATAACCTTAGAACAATCAAATTTTCAAAATTTCAAATCAAGCGATGTCAAGCAATGTAAGGTTGCATAGTATGTCTTCAGGTATCATCTATTGATTGACAGCATGGGTCTTTCGCCTCAAAAATCCACTAGCTGGTAGGCTCCTCCTACGTAGACCTTTTCAATGACAAATAGTCCCTCCCAAGTTGGCTCAAAATTTTCACCTATCTTGCGGCTTTGCAGTGTGTAAGAATGCGTCTTTTGAGCATGAGGACAAGGTCACCATCTTTGAATGTCCTTGGGCGGACCAATTTGTCATGAGCTTGTACCTTCTTCG
Source organism: Phalaenopsis equestris (assembly GCF_001263595.1). Lineage (NCBI taxonomy): Eukaryota > Viridiplantae > Streptophyta > Magnoliopsida > Asparagales > Orchidaceae > Phalaenopsis > Phalaenopsis equestris. Next base: position 139,650 of record NW_018165169.1, read on the forward strand.
CATGATAAAACTCCAAATGTTGCTATGCTTCTAATCATTTTCCTTTAAGACTCTCTAATTCCTCGGTATGATTTTTGCACTTTCTTCTGTTGTCAGTTGATTGGCGACAGTGACTCTGAGAGATGGCGTCTGAACCTCTAACAGTAGTACAGCCTCAGACCCGTACACGAGCATGTAGGGTGTGCACCTAGTGGGAGTCCTGAACATTGTCCGGTAGGCCCACAAAACTTTTAATAATTTGTTGTGCTAATCTCTTTTATTTTTCATCCAGTGTCTTCTTTAAAATCTATACCTATGTATTGTTAAAGGCTTTGGCCAATCCATTTGCTCTGGGATAGTAAATTGTAGAATATCTTCAGTCTATCCCATGCCGTTTGACAAAATTATTGATTTTTGTTCTTTTAAAGGCTATACCATTGTCGGAAATTATTCTTTGTGGAACCCCAAAATGATAGACGACTTGGCTTTTAAAAAACTAAAGGACGTGTTGTGATGTAACCACTCGTAAAGACAATGCCTCTGCTCATTTAGAAAAGTAACTTTGGAAGACGGATGGTCTATAGGACCTATTATGTCTGTGCCCCAACACTCGAATGGCCACGAGGTGATGTTGGGTGCAGCACATTCGGAGGTTTGTGCAAGACCACCCCATGTACTTGGCACTGGTGACATCTTCTGGCTGTATCCATGCAGTCGGACATCATTGCTGACAAATATTATTCGAGTCTCTTAATCTTCATTTTCATCTTTGGCCCTGACTGGTGCGTGCCACACAATCCGACATGTACTTCTTTAACAATATTTTGTGCCTAGGCTCTGCTTATACATCGCAACCACATCTGGTCAAATGATCTTCTACAGAGGACATCTCCTACTAGAGCATAAGGCATAGCCCTCTTTGTGATGTGGCGTGCTAGTGACTTGTCTTCTGACAGCTTTCCAGTATGAAAATATTCTATTAATGGATTGTGCCAATTTTCATTGTTATCAGCAACTGCAACCATAATTTCTTCTTCAAGCTTGTGTAAATTGTCGAGGCCAAGTTGACACAAAACTTGTCTTCCTTGTACTGTAATATCAACAAAATCCTCTGGGAGACGTGTTAGCTCCTTAGCAAGTTTTGCTAGAGCGTTAGCATGGGCATTATCTCCTCTAAGAATCCGTAGAAAGTCACATTAGGAATCTATTCCAGAAGCTTCATCGCGTACTAATGGTATTCTACTAGTCTTGGCTTTAAAATCTTGTATTATCCGGTGACTTGTTGGATGACGAGTTAAGAGTCACCTTAGATGGTGATACCTATTATATCCATTTAGATTGCAAACTCTAACCCTGTAGTTAGCGCTTCATAGTTGGCTTCATTGTTGGTGAATGACTCTTTCAGGTGGTATGAGAAATTCAACATACCCTTACTGGCATGATAAAGATCAAATTTATTCTTGCTTTTCCTGGTATAACTGTGCCTGATCCTTTGTCTTTTTTGGCTGATAAAGCTCCATCGAAGTACATCTCCCAGTGTTGCACACTGAAGAATTCCATTTATAGTATCTATTCACGTGGTAACTCATCATTAAGAGGGTACCCAACTGGAAGTGGGTGTGCAATGAGGAAGTCTGCTAAAATCTATCCCTTGATATCATGGAGGGGAAAAAATGTTATATCAAATTTCAATAAAATCATTGACCATCTTGCTAGACGTCTAGAGAGTGTCGGTTGAGTCATCAAATATTGCAATGGATTAACTTTTGAATTTATGGTAATCTTATGAGAAAGCATGCAATGTCTATGCTTTTGGACGGTAAAAATCAAAGCTAGACAATGCTTCTCGATAGGTGGATACCTTATCTCTGTCGGTATTAGACGACGACTCAAGTAGTAGAGTGCATTTTATTTACCCTCATCATTGACTTCGGCTAAGAGGGCTCCAAGAGAGTCGTCTAAGGCCGTGGTATAGAGTATCAAAGGTTTTACTGGGACAGGGGATGCCAAAACAAAAGGTGTCATTAAATATTTCTTAACTTTCTCAAAGGTCCGCTGCCATTTCTCTTCTCAAACAAAATTGGCATCCTCTTCAATTAATGCAGTGAAGGGCTGACACCTACCTGTGAGATTAGAAATAAAGCGTCTCAAATATGCCAACTTTTCTTGGAAGGAACATAGTTGGGTGGAGGCATTTCTAAGATAGCTTTAATCTTGTCCGGGTCGATCTCGATTCCCCGATGACAAACAACGAATCCTAAAAAAAATTTTCCGGAGTAACACCGAAGGTGCACTTTAAGGGATTTATTTTAAGGTCATTGTTGACCTCACTTTTGGTTGAGGTCTAGAAACTTCTTGAGTCTATTTTTCATTTTCTCTTAATGACCAAATCATCCACATAACATTCCACTTGGTTGTGAATGAGATCATCAAAAATCTTCATCATTGCACATTGATATGTTGCTCCAGCGTTCTTCAACCCAAATGGCATCACAGTGTAGTAACAAATACTGATAGGTGTTTTGAAGGTTCTAAGTGTTGTATTCTCGGGAGCAATCTTGATTTGATTGTACCTCGATGATCCATCCATGAAGGAGAAAATTTCATGTGTCGAAGCGATGTCCACTATCATTTCTGGTATCGGTAACAGAAATTCATCTTTTGGACATGCTTTGCTAAAATCTCTGAAGTCGACACATACATGGATTTGTCTATTTTTCTTCTTAACTGGAACAATGTTGGCTAACCATGTAGGGTATTCCTCTTCTCTTACAAAGTTAGCATCTATTAATTTCTTCACTTTGGCTATGTGGCTATGACCTGCTGCCTGCTGTTCTATTTTGAGGCACATTCTTCTAGGAGCTTGTTTTGTTGAGGTAATATCATTGTCCACCCCGATTTTATGAACTGCAACCTCTGCTGACAGTCCTAACATTTCATCATAACTCCATGCAAAGCAATCTTTAAGCTCTGTTAACAGTTTAATCTACTCTAAAAATTCTTCATCGTTGAGTAGAGAACTTATAAATGTAGGTCAGGATTGTTCTTTAGTCTTGAGGTTAATTTCCTTTAATTCAACAACAATTGATTTAATTTCCTCCTTAAATTTTGGTGAAGCATCTTGTATCAGCTGATCAGTAGAGTCATCCTCCATATTGATGCAATCCTCTCCTATTCTCTGATAACAACCATGCAAAATTTCGAGTCATCAACTGGTCAAACTGTACCAAATCTGAGACCCACTTTTGAGTTGGGAGTTCCACTTTTAATATCCCATAATTTTTCAAAAAGTGGTAATTTATATTTTTACATTTGTTTTGGCAAATGGCCCTGCTGAATCAACTTTTGTACACAAGGCGAAAAGTAACCAAAAGGCAATTCCATTAATGCATTAGGATCATTGTCCAAGTTTACATGGTTTTCAAGATTAGCAGAGGTAGAAGCATAATAAAACTTGACCCTCTTTAAACCAGCACTAAGAACTTCCTTGACCTCTAAACTCTCAACTGTTTGAGGGAGAATTGGAGTAAGGATCATAGTGTTCAAAAAATGGTTTATCCGATCATACATCATCTCATATTTACTTTTCTTCACAACTTCTAAGAATATCTCATACTAAGGTTTCTTCTGTATCATCATTATTTCATCTTTGAAACTGTCTTCATCACTAAAGTTGATGGTCGTCCAATCCGTTCAACAATTAAATTGGTTCTTCCTCGTCCACATCCCCAACCTCAACCTTAGATGCATGAACTAAAAGAACCCCCACTAACTTGTTGTAAGAGAGTGATGGGAGATCACTAAAGCAGAGTTTGTGATTCTTTTGAATCTTCACTTTTGTTTGTCATAATTTCATGAGAAAAGACAGTTTTCTTTGGAGGCGCATAGCAGTCAGCATCCTCATGAATACTAACTTCACGAACTGAAAACGATTGTAAATCTCCCTTGATGCAATGCTCTTCTCCCTCCTTGTAGTACTTAATGCACTGGTTTAAATACGATGAAACCATGTTGTGTTCGTGAATCCACGGTCGACCCAGTAGAGCGTTGAAAGAAGTCTCAGCGTTGATGATATGAAATTTAGCAGTTGATACGAGTTCTCCAACCTTTATAAGTAATGTAATGGATCCAAGGGCTCTCTCTCCCTTTTGGTTTAATCCTCTTAGCATCATTTTATCGACCATAAGTTCATGAGCTTCAATGTCCAAATAGACCAATGTCCGCAGACTCATTAAGTTGAGTGATGCTCCAGGATCTACTAAGACTCGGGAAAACACAAATTTGTTGATGTTAACGGAGATGTAGAGTGGACGATTATGGTCGGTGGTACCAAGTAGCAAGTATTCATCTGTAAAGGTTACCCCAGACTATTTTTTCAACAAGCAAACTTCATCTGAGGATGTGTTGGCCAACTGGGCTAAATAAATCTCTAGGTCATGCTATTAATCTTTGTAGTGGTGTTCTTCTTCTTCTTTGTCTTTGATGATGATGGATCTCCTAGTGAAATATTCATCTCAGGCTTGGCAGACTGAAGACCCTGAACAGAGGCTTTTTTTGAAGCATTCTGAATCTAGTTCAATATTTTCTTGAGCTTTTCCCAAGTCGTACTCCATACATCTTTTCCAGTATATGGGTCAATCGGAGAGATTGTCTCAGCCAAAATCATATTTATGGAAACTTTTTCAGGTTGTTTTAAAGTTTTAAATATTCTTTCGGGATTCGGGATTGTTATATTCCCTTCTTTAAGGTTCCTCTTGAGCTAGTTCTTGAAGACAAAACAATCTTCTATAGTGTGACCTAATAATCTGTGATACAAGTAATAATTTGGTTGATCTTTCATGTCGACCTCTTTGGGTTTCTTTAGATCTAGTAGTTTGAACTCAGGCTTCTTCATCAGACTTCTGAACACTTTGGGCACGACTTCATCTTTGAAGGAATATACCACTTTGCTACATTCCGCAATGGTCATTTTCTTATTCTTTATCCAATATGATCCTCCCTGAGATGGTTGTTGGCTAGACTATCCATACTTTTGCGTTTGTTGCTGAGTGTGTTGTGATGACGATTGACAAGGATTTTCTGCATGTATATTCATTAGTTATTTTCCTTTATTGATAGTTTCCACTGTTTCAGACTTCTTTTCAATTATTCTAGTTGCCTTGGATTTCTCATGAGATTCCATATGTTTAATTTCTTCTTAAAGACTTCTGGCTTTACTTAGTAGATTCTCAAAGGATTTAATGATGAGTCCCTTAAGCATGAAAGCTACTGGCCCAAGGATGCTTTTGAGTAAGATCTCAATCACGTGATGTTCTTGTAGGTTTACATTTCATGCTAAGGTTTCTCCACCTCAAGATGTAATCCACTAAAGTCTCGTTGGGATTTTACTTTTCCATCAAGAGATCTCCAATAGACACATGATGTTGCGTTCCGACAAATTTTTTCAAAAATATATTTTCTAATTCAATGAATGTATTAACTAATATGTTAGGCAAATTGGCATACCAATCGAAAGTAATTCCTAATAGGCTGCTAACCAAAGTAAAATATGTTGAGATTTTCGTAGCTCTTTTATACTATTTTTAATGATATTGCACTTTCAAAAAAGGTATTTTTGATGTTTTGTTGCAGGAAAGATGAATCAAGGTCAATGGAGCAAAAAGATGCAAAAAGGAGCGATGACAGTGAGCTTTTCTCGAGACTACAGGACAAAATCTTCAGAAGGCCGCCGATGGCGCCCTCGAGGCGCCATCGAGGCCGTCGACAACGAGATCGACGATTATGTGTACTTGTACAATGGATAAGGCGTCGCCATCGAGGCCGCCGACGGCGGGATCGACGTTTATGTGTACTTGTACAATGGATAAGGCCGAATTTTGGAGGGGTGCATAAGCAACTCTTGGGAAAACTCATCCACATCTTTAAAGAGAAGATTTTAGCCCAAAATAGAGGAGTCTTGGAGGTTAGATAGGTTTCATTAATGTGTAGAGAACTTGCTAGAGCATGTAACTGTGAGGAATTCCTTGAGAAATTGTAAAAGTGGAGGGAAAGTGAGAGATTTCTTCCTCTTTACTACTTCGAAGAGGAATTCCGTGTGCTGTAAAGAAAGGAAGAGATTCAGAGGAAATTTAGAGATAAGTTATTTACTTGTTATAGTTTGTATGGCTTTGATTTTATATATGAATTCCAAGTTTTATTGTGCTTTCCCCATGAGTTCTGAGTAGTTTTCTCTGTCTTTCTCCTTGTCTCAAGATTTATGAAATGATGATTTGAATTGTTGAAGCCATGAAAATATTTAAGAAATTATGATTATTTTTTAACTTTGATCTTAAATTTACTTTCAATCTGGCCAATTAATTTGTTAAAATATGTTGAGTTTACAATCAAAGTGAAGATTACATCCAAGATTCAGGGAGGTCAAAGCCCTTGGAAGTTGGGTGCAAATAAATAGGGAAATATTACTATCGGGCGTAGAATTGGAGATTTTAGAGTGACAGACTAAAATCCCCAATCGTTTGGGTGCTGATGTGTAGATGTTAGCCCTCAGGTGAGGGGAACGTGGGAGCTCCGAAGTGAGAGTCGGTATCCTCCCAGCCTAGCCCCAGAATCAGTAACCAAGCATAGGATTAGTCAATGTTCTTTATGCCTGGACCAAAGGGTAAAGAAAAGGTATGCTCCTATTTGGCACAATATAAATTGAACTAATTCATTTTATCCATTCACTATAATTGTGTGACAAGGAGAAGGATGCTTTCTTATATATTGAATATCACAAAGTAAACCCTACTTTCTATCATTAGTTATTTATTATTTATCCAATCTATCTAGTTATTTCAATTGCCTATAAGTGACAGATAAGTAAATTGAACGCCATCGTTGTAAAGTATTACTTTTATAAAATCTTAGTTTGTAGTTCTAATCTTACTCCCTATGGGATCGATATCTAGAGTGGGATTGATAACTAGGACTCCATTAGAGCCCTATATTACTTGAGCGATACGTATACTTGCGTTGACAAATTCGACTTTGACATTATTGAATATTACATCTATACATCTTTATTAAATCAAACATATATATAAAGTCGCAGTCAAGTTTTTGACACAGTCAAGATTTTGACACGGTTGCTGGAATTTAAATCTTCTAGTAGCATCATCAAATTCTTATAATTGTTGATTTACAAAAAGAAAAAGGTCGGCCAAGTTTTTGGCGCCGTTGCTGGGGAGAATTTTAAGAGTAATGGATATATTAGAATTATTAAAAAGTTTTTACTTAAATTACAACTTATCTATATATTTATATATTTTTATTTATATTACTGAGTACTAATTTAAAATTTTATGCGCAAATTTGGACCTGAAAATCTTATACCATACGATTCAGAATTAGAACGAACTGTTAGAAAAATTAGAAAATTAAAAATAAAACCTAGAAATTGTGATACAATGGAAAATATTATGAACAATCAAGGAATAGAGAATGAACACTAACCTAGACCCTTAAGAGATTATGCAAATCCTACAGCAGATGAAATTCACTTATCTATCCAAA
>NW_018165169.1:148027-149735 GCF_001263595.1 Phalaenopsis equestris
AACCCATTAGGAAATTCATCCAACCAAGGAAATATTAACTATAGACCTTCTTATCCTCCAGGATTTAACAGTAATACTCAAATTAAGGAGAAGAAGTTGTCTATGGAAGATCTGATATTAAACTTGGGTTAACAATTACAGAATCAAGGAAATCAATTACAGATTCAAGGAAATCAATTACAACCTCAAGGAAATCAATTAAAACATGAAGGAACTGCTACTAAGAATATTGAGAACCAATTAGGGCATATCGCTACTACACTTAGTAACCGAACAATAGGAACTTTTCCGAGTATAGGAACTTTAGTACTGTGGAACCAAATGCTAAAGATCAAGGAAAAGAGCAAATCAAGGCGATTCAATTACGAAGTGGAAAAGAATTGGAGACAAGAATGCAACAAGAAATAGAAACTAAAGAAGAGAAAGTGGATACCGAAAAAGAAAAGGATCACGAATACCCAGATTTAGAGTATCCATTTACACCAACGAATTTAACGATAAAAAACCCTCCACTACCGTTTCCTCAAAGAATGAAGCAACATAAAAAGAATAAACAATTTTTAAAATTTTTAGAAATTCTTAAGAAGTTAACGGTGAATATTCCCTTCGTAGAAGCTTCAGAGCAGATGCCAATTATGTAAAATTTATGAAAGATATTCTGAACAAAAAAAGGAAGTTCACGGATAACAAAACTATTGCACTTAGCGAAGAGTGTAGTGCAATTTTTCAGAAAAAGCTTCCTGAAAAATTAAAAGATCTTGGTAGTTTCACTATATCGTGTGCTATCGTTGAAAAATTCTATGGAAGAGCTTTATGTGATTTGGGAGCCAACATTAACCTGATGCCTCTATCAATTTTTAAAAGACTAGGATTAGGAGAAGTCTCACCTACTTTTGTAACTCTTCAATTAGCAGATCGATCAGTTACATATCCTAAAGGAGTTATAGAAGATGTGTTAGTAAAAGTTGACCAATTTATCTTTCATGTGGATTTCATTGTTTTAGATATGGAGGAAGATAAAGAAATATCTATCATTTTAGGGAGCCATTTTTAGCTACTAGAAAAGCTATGATAGATGTTCAAAAAGGAGAGTTAACTATGAGAGTAAATGATCAAGAAGTAACTTTTAACATTGCAAAATCTATGAAATACCCTGCTATTGAGAGAGATAATGAATGTTTTCGCATGGAAATTTTTGAACATCTGCTGAATGAGCATTTTGAAAATAAAAAGTATTTTGAAAAAGAAGAGCATTTTAAAGAACAATTTGAAGAAAATGATGAAAATATTCTGGACAAATTAGAAAATGAAGAATTAGATTATGTTCAGGAAAGATTTAAGATGTTGGATATTACAAAAAATGCTGATAAGAATCTATTTCCATCAATTATAAAACCACCTGAACTTGAGTTGAAAACATTACCTAACCACTTGAAGTATGTGTTTTTGGGAGACTCATTTACATTACCTGTTATTGTATCTTCAGAATTAAAAGATTTACAAGAACAAAAACTTTTAGATACATTGAAAAAATAAAAGAAAGTTTTTGGTTGGACCTTAGCGGATATTAAAGGAATCAGTCCTTTGATCTGTATGCACAGAATTATATTAGATGAACAATATAAACCAAGAGTTGATCCACAAAGGAGATTAAACCCTATAATGAAAGAAGTAACAAAAAAGAAAATTTTGAAATGGTTAGACACTG
>NW_018165169.1:151608-152621 GCF_001263595.1 Phalaenopsis equestris
AAACTGTGAAAATTTTGCCTTGGGCGCCGACGGTGCCCTCGACGATGCCGAAGACGGTTTTTTCCCGAGAGCCCAGACAAAATTAATACAAAGGCGCATCGACGGCGCTATCGACGCCGCCGACGGCGAGACCGATGAGAGGAGGTTTCTTGTGTCTGATGAGCGGTTTTTGAAAATTTTTGGGCGGGAATAGTCTTTTTAAACTTAAAAATTCAAACTCTAGTTCATATTTTCTCCCCAAGAATGAAGAAAAACTCTGTCAACTCCATTCCTATGGTGTCCAATTCCTCTAATAATCCCAGAATGTGAGTTTTCAATCGACGAAAGTTCATTAGTGCGGAAGCGCAGCGAATCTTCAACAAGTTGTTGACAAAGAAAAGATTAATCAAAGAATGAGGATTCTTGAATTGCGGATTGAATAATCCCACGACGGATATTGAAGAAACTATAGTGCGACAAAGATGGGAAGTACTGTGCTACACTACTGCTGTCGTGGTACTTTCTGTGGTAAAAGAATTTTATGCAAATTTACATGGAATCAACCAAGGAGTTCTTTATGTGCGAGGTAGATGGATTACTTTCACTCCTGTATGGATCAATGAGTTTTATTGATAGAGAATGTTCCTGTCTGCTACTATTCCAATTTTGTCCCAACGAGAAACCAAATGAATGAAATTTACTAGTATTTGAAGGAAAAAACCGACGATTGAGAAATGCGAGAGTATGGGTATGTTAGTTTTTCTTCAACACTTTTGAATCCCGTCTCTAAACACTGACACTTCTTCATTTCTGCAAAACTGTTACCGACAATGAAGGTTGGTCAAGTTTCTAAAGAAAGTGTCATTCTGAATTACTGCATCCAAATGGGACTACCAATTGATATTGGATCTATAATTGTGAAGTCAGTTCTAGGCCTGATCGTTCACGGATCAACTTATGGGCTTGGACACCCTTCCACAATTTTCTCACTTTGCAGCCAGTGTCAAGTATCCTATGAAAACTGGGAAAAGGTA
>NW_018165169.1:152865-156401 GCF_001263595.1 Phalaenopsis equestris
ATGTTAGTTTTTCTTCAACACTTTTGAATCCTGTCTCTAAACACTGGCACTTCTTCATTTCTGCGAAATTGTTACCGACAATGAAGGTTGGTAAAGTTTCTAAAGAAAGTGTTATTCTGAATTACTGCATCCAAAGAGGACTGCCAATCGATATTGGATCTATAATTGTGAAGTCAGTTTTAGGCCTGATCGTTCACGGATCAACTTATGGGCTTGGACACCCTTCCACAATTTTCTAACTTTGCAGCCAGTCTCAAGTATCCTATGAAAATTGAGAAAAGGTACTGCTACCTTGGAAACCTTTGGATCCAACTGAAAGATTCCCATCATTTAAAGATGAAAATGACATGGCCATGATAGTTGATCAATCATCTCAAAATTCACTGCTAGTTCAACCCTTAGTTTTGGATAAGTCTTTGGTGATCCTGCGCCAAATCAAGAAATTGGAAAAGGAGGTACAAAATGTGATGAATATAATTAATAATATCTCCAATTTCTTTGATCATTTAGACTAGAGGATGAAAGAACATTTCGATCACTCTGGACATGTAGAAGATAGCTTGATACGAATGATGAGGAGGATGAAATTAATTGAGAAGGATTCAACTGAAGAATTTCCTTTCCAACCCTTCTACAACCTCTTCGTTCATGTGCAATCAATGGGTATCTCAGAGGAGAAACAAGTAAAGAATCTGATGAGTAGTAGATTTACTATGCTACCTTTATATTTATGTGTGTTTAGATTGTGTGTTTAGATTTGAACTTTATAATTTGAACTTTATATTTGCTTTTCTTTAGAAGTATGCTTATAGATCTCTGTATATTTGAGATTAAGCATGGGATGTTTTGTTTTCATTGTTTTGAGTGTTGTGGTTTGGATTGTGGCACTGAATTAATGTATTGAGGTTGAGAAAATACCAAATTTAGGTGTGTTATATAATGTTTATTGTACCCCTTGGAATCTATATATAAATGTGATGTTTTGTTTTGTGAAAGTTTGTATGTGTTAAGTACATCATTTAACTATTTAAAATTATGTTTATAAAGATTAAACAGATGTCGTTTAAACTTTGAATTGATCAAAATCGCAAAAATACGGAATTTGGACATAATCAATAGAGCCCGCTGACGGTGCCCTCGACGCCGCCGACGACGGGAATTTCTGACCTCGCCGTCGTCGAGATCGCAAAAATACCTCTTTAACCATGATTTTTACTGGTCAACCACCACTATTCATCATCCACTTTCTTCTAAAAACACCATTTTTGAATTAGGGCATGGTAAATCTTGGATTGGGAGACGATTTCAAGACTTTTTGGCACCGAATTTGATCTTCTTTAGGTAAGAGCTAAATTGATCTTCTTTAATTAAGAGCTTCACTCCAATTTAAAATTATTTGATTTTCACCATGTATTTCTTCCACATTGAGGAAACCAGAAAATTTGAAAATGTGAAGAAAATCTTGGAAGAAATTCATGGATCTTAATGTTGAACTCTTTGAATTACCAATAGAAGCCATGATTTACATATTAGAAGTAATTTTTGGAATTTTTTTTTAATTTTTTTAGATTGAAAATGGCTCCACATCAAAAGAGAAGAGTTCTGTTCGACGATTCACGCTTTGTTAATGTGATGGCTCAAACTAGATTTACTTCAATACTTAAAGGAAAAAAGTGTATACAAGATTGAGTTTTCGAGAGTCTGGGAGGAGAAATTGAACAGGTTATTGCTGAGCGAAGGTGGGAAAACTTTTGTTACACCACCAATAAAGTCGATGCAAATGTGGTGAAGGAGTTATACACCAATGTGATTTATTCTGAAGACGGAATCGATTAAGTGCGTGGATTTCTTGTGAAATTTATCGCCGCCCGCATTAACACTTTCTATGAAGTTCCAGATTCTTATAACTGCCACTATGAATCGTTTAGTATGATGGAGGCCCCCTCAATAATATGATTAACTTTCTCACTGATGGGAAAGGAACGTGGAAGATTAAACAATGAGAACGGGTAAATTTTTCTGCTTCCATGCTGAATGCCACCTCTAAGGCGTGTCACTATTTCATTTCCTCTAACTCTGTTACCGACTTATCACCATAGTGAGGTAACGAGAGATAGAGCTATTCTGAATTTCTGTATTCAGAATGGTAAAATTATAAATGTGGGGAGAATAATTCTTAAGAATATATTGACTACTACTACGACAAGAAGTGAGACTAGTGAAGGTCTAGTATATCCTGGACTTATTTAACACTTTGCCAACTTTCTGGAGTGGAAGCTGGAGAGGATGGATGGGTTCAGCCTATGAAATCCATTAGTAAATCTAATTTGAAGACTTATGTATCCCATGAGAAATGGAGAACTGGAAGTAGGAGTCAGGAACCTTCTACCAGTAAAGATGTCCCCTCTACGTCCCCTCTACAAGTCTCTACAAGTTATGACCCTCCTCCTCCTTCTAGCTCCCTTAGCTTAACACATTTGATGAATGAGTTGACCTTGCAGAGAAAGAGCATAGATTTAATAAACAAAAGGATTGGAGGTTTAGAACGCCGACATGATTATGATAGTGAGTACCTGCAGAGGCATTCCGATTTTGAGATTACTTATTATGACGCTCAGGCCTGACACTACAGGGGAGAGCTTGATGTTACATTTTCTGAATGCCCCCGATATGCTCAGTATCAACCCAATCCACCTACTGATCAAGGCAACGATGAAATAACTTGGGATTTTGATATTTAGAATGAAATTGATGTACTTATGTTTGTATTTTTATTTTTTTATTATATGTAATCTTAGATAATTTTATTATTGTAAATGTTTAATGTGGTAGTAGAAATGTGCATGTGTAAGTTGTAGATGTTACTCAGTACTTTATGGATTGTAATGCGATGTGATATTTATTTTCATTTTAGTATTTTTGTCTTAACATTGTAATCATGTTAGGAAATGTTGTATGTTTTTGTTTTGGTTTTTATACTTATTTCAAAATTTCATTTCCCAGAAATTCCTCTAATGATTTATATGTGTAGAAAGCTCCTAATATTACAGACCAGGTGAAGTAAAAATTTGAGAAGGCTTGCAGAAATTTTAGAATGATAAAGATGCCTACAATACTGAGGTATGATTTATATTTATAGTATTTTCTTTCCACCTTTATTTCATATTTAAAAATTTAAGTTTGGGGGAGGGAAGGAAAAGATTAACTATTAGATGTCCTCTATTTCAATATTTTCAAAAATTATTTATATGATTTTATGTAGTGAATTTAATTCAGGTAACTATATTTTTGTAACTATTTAAATATTATGGTAGATTTAAGGAAATATTTTTGTAATGAAAATTAATTTTGTAACTTAAGATATTTAGTATAAGAGAATAAGATTATAGTTAATTATTGAAAGTAAAGGAAACTATATTTTGAAGTATTAAGAATCTGGAAATTCATTTGAGAAGAAAAGATTGGGATTCAATGATGTGAAAACTATGAAATATTTATAAGGTAAGAAATGCTTTGAGTTTCAAATTTAGGGAAAG